>NC_084612.1:45728697-45898697 GCF_033978795.1 Nerophis ophidion
ATCATCATTAGGGGCCTCTCTGGGCCCCCCTCCTTCATGGACCCCTAGATTCCGTCTCCTTTACCCCCCCCTTTTTGGCGCCCCTGCAAATACTGGTAGTTGAGAATAAACTTGATTGCATTACAAAAAGTTTCTCAAACAAATCAAATGTTCAAACATTGTACAAAGCGAAAACTGTAGACACGAGCATGGTCCAATTGTATTCCACAAGATGATGAAAGTCTCCTTCAACGCACTTTTGTTTTTTCCCTAACTTTATTATCTTTTTGATCCACTTCTTTCGGGACTCTGAAAGCACGTTCCTATCCCTCTATTCAAACGATTGAAACTCACAAAGGCAGCAATACATGATGCACAGAAAGATTCAGATCCAAGGATTAATATGCTTTGTACACAGAAAAATATATTTGTTCAGTTGGTTGAACCAATTGAACATTTCCATAAATAGAAATGTTCATAATAGAGGGGATCGTAAAGAGAAATTAAACTTTACATGTATATATGTCATAGTCAATTAGTGTTTCATTTCTATTTGCTTTTAGGATAGCCAACATAAATCCCAACAGTACTGTGGAAAACAATGAACAGCATTTTAATGCCGGCGCAGTTTGTGTCATGATTTGTATTTGCTCAGTTGTGTGCTTGTCTTTTCCTTGTAGACAACTCAATAGCTGTCAAGGCTGCCTGCTACATCTTGATTGGAGTCGGGGCTTTTTCCATGGTCATTGGCTTTCTTGGCTGCTTAGGAGCTATTTGTGAGAGCCAATGTCTGCTTGGCTTGGTTAGTATATCATTTCTATTTACAGTATACAAATTAGTTCATGATAATTTTTTTGTGATGATGAATCAAAAAACAAATTGTTCTGTTTGATTCGACAAGCAGTACCATACCGAAAGAAACAAGTACAGTTTCAATTTCAATTTCTATTTTTACATTCTGGTGTTGTAAAGAGCATGAAAAGTGTTTCAGTGTCTGTGTTTGTTAATTCCTTGTGGAGTGTCTTGAGAGTTTATAAAGACTTTAAATGCATTTACAAACCCCAAAACCAGTGAAGTTGGCACGTTGTGTAAATTGTAAATATAGACAAAATACAATGATTTTCAAATCCTTTTCAACCTTTATTCAATTGAATAAACTGAGGGTAGCTCATCAAACACCTATTTGGAACATGACACAGGTGAACAGGCTAATTGGGAACAGGTGGGTGCCATGATTGGGTATAAAAGCAGCTTCCATGGAATGCTCAGTCATTCACAAACAAGGATGGGGTGAGGGTCGCCACTTTGTCAACAAATGCATGAGCAACTTGTCAACAATTTAAAAACAACATTTCTCAACAAGCTTTGGTAAATAATTTAGGGATTTCACCATCTACGGTACGTAATATCTTCAAAAGGTTCAGAGAATCAGGAGAAATCACTGCACGTAAGGGGCAAGGCCGAAGAATTCGATCCCTCAGGCGGTACTGCATCAAAATGCGACATACATGTGTAAAGGATATCACCACATGGGCTCAGAAACGCTTCAGAAAACAGCTGTTAAATTTCAAATTAAAGCTCTACTATGCAAAGTGAAAGCCATTTATCAACAACACCCAAGCTCATCTAAGTTGAACTTATGCAAAGTGAAAATGTGTCCTGTGGTCTGACAAGTCCACATTTCAAATTGTTTTTGGAAATTGTGGATGTCATGTCCTGCGGAACAAAGAGGAAAAGAACCATCCAAATTGTTGTAGGCGCAAAGTTCAAAAGCCAGCATCTGTGATGGTATGGGGGTGTATTAGTTCCCAAAGTATGGGTAACTTACACATCTGTGAAGGCACCATTATTGCTGAAAGATACATACAGGTTCTGGAGCAACACATGTTGCCATTCAAGCAACGTTAACATGGACGCCCCTGCTTATTTCAGCAAGACAATGCCAAGCCACGTATTACAACAGCGTGGCTTCATAGTAAAAAAATATGGGTACTAGACTGGCCTGCCTGTAGTCCAGACCTGTCTCCCAATGAAAATGTGTGGCGCATTATTAAGCCTAAAATACCACAACAGAGACCCCGGATTGTTGAACAACTTCAGCTGTACATCAAGCAAAAATGGGAAATAATTCCACCTGAAAAGCTTCAAAAATTGGTCTCCTCAGCTCCCAAACGTTAACCGAGTGTTGTTAAAAGGAAAGGCAATGTAACACAGTGGTAAAAATGCCTGTGTGCCAACTTTTTTCGAATGTGTTGCTGCCAGTAAATTCCAAGTTAATGATTATTTGCCCAAAAAATATATATATTCAGTTTGAGCAATAAATAGCTTGTCTTTGCGGTATATTCAATTGATTATAAGTTGAAAAGGATTTGCAAGTCATTGTATTCTGTTTTTATTTACGAATTACACAACGTGCCAACTTCACTGGTTTTGGGTTTTGTACTATTAATGTAAATTTACTGCTACCACTACTTATTTGGTGAACTTCTTCACCTACCATTGGGGGTTTGGAACACAACCTTCACTATAATTGAGGGAACACTGTATTATTAATATATGAAAATAACTATTTGCAACATCCAATTTCTTGCAACTGGATCATTCCAGCACATCAATGCATTCATTGTCTCACAGAATCCACCTTCTCTGTGCTAAAAAATATTGGTTTTTTTAAATCATACAAAATTACATAGATGTGGAGTAAATTAACTGTCTCAATGGTCAAAGCCGGCAGTACAGGCAAAAAAACCGGACACTTCATCACTTTTGCACTTGTCATCAACTGTGTACCCTGTCTTAGGCCATGTCCACACAAACGCGGATACTTAAAAAAAAAAAAAAAAAATGGTTTAAAACGATGTGCAGCCACAGGACTGTAGTTTCAAACCATTCTCTGTATACATACAAAGGCATACAGCCACTGTCATTTTGTCCAATCAGAAGCCCGGAAAAGCACCCAAAGCTGACTTGGAGGCAATAGGCCTCTGTTGATTTAATATAGTCAATTGTGATATACTAAATCTACAATACACCTTTAAAGCCCCATTCAAGAACTTTCCGTTTTGGGTGATTTTGGCGGTGCCAGTGGACCAAAGCCGTAGTGTTTTGCTAGAAGCAAAACCACAATTCCCATGAGGACTAGCACATACAGAGAGATATTGACATGATGTCCACATTAATATTAGAACAGATTACAATTATTACTTATTTAGTGGCTATGCTGATAACAAATAGCAGGCACTATCAAGATATGATCTTGGATTGGTCTACAAACATGATGCTACTACCAAGACAGTTTTGGGGCCGATGCAGGTCCAAACAATGAAAGACCGGTGGGAGATGGAGGAGAGTGAAACTGCGAACTATCAACGCAAATTTCCGATAGATAAAATTAGCATTATCATTTTGATTTGAGCATCGAAGGAACAGAGCAAAGGTAGCATCCGCCAAAATCCCTACTCATCATAGAGCGAGTGAAAACCGGGGCAATGTTAATTCTTGATTGTCCTTTTTATGCCGGTAACCTCCATTTTTCTTGTTTTGTCTCCTCAGACAAAACCTTTCGATTCTTTGGTTGTTATGCACTAATTGGGAAAAGGGCAGTGACGTATGGCGTAAAGCAAGTCAGCACAATTGTAGTTTTCGAGTGGCAGGGTTCATCCTCCTCAAAGTTGCTAAGAACTGGTAAAAGCTATACAGACCCCTCAGGCCGTGGCAGGGGTCTGTATAGTTGTAAGTCGATGCTTCATCTCAAAAGTTATGGAAATATTTTATGAAGGTTAATAAGTGACTTAGTGCTGCTTTAAATTCAACCCACATTGTACACAGAACCTGGGAAACATTATTAATGTCTTGTTAAGTGCCTAGTATATGGCGTATACTGCTGTAAAACCCAACACTTGTGGAATTATAATGCATATAATCATCAATATTGTTGTGGCCTCAACAAAAAAAAATAAGAATCCAAATGCAAATCAGTAAAAAAAATCTCTATTTAATAACCAATAATCATAGGAGGAAATAAATCAGTAGTAACGAAAGATCAGCTACAAGAAAACCGGGTCAAAAGTCTGTCCTCCACCTGAGGAAATACAAAAAACAGGAACTACAAAGGATTCAGGGCAAAGGTCAGAGTAAGTGAGCTCGGGGCTAGATTCTACCGCAGGAGATTCAGGGTTTAAGTCTGGTAGTTGATTAGCAACAGGTGGGCTCAGATGACTGGCAGTACACCTGGAACTAATGGCAGGGTTGCAGACTTACAGACACAAGACGGGAGCGGAGGAGGAAAAAAAACATGAAAACCGCCCTCATGACGAATATAGTGATATTATATATGTGCAATTAAGTGTACATTATCCTTAACATCAGCAGACACTCACAAAGAACCCAGGTAATCATGATTTTCTTTTTCTTTTGTTTTTTTATAATGCGCCCATTCTACTTCTTCGCAAATGTAACCAACAAACATACAGTAAGTAATCAACTTTATGATCTGTTGTTAAACAAGGGTTAAAACTAGGGCTGTCCAATGATTAAAATATTTAATCGCAGTTAATCGCATTTTGTTCATAGTTAACTCAAAATTATCGCCATTAATCGCAGATAGGTATAATTTTTCAAAATTAATAAGTTGACCCAAGACCGGGGTGGCAAAGTTTTTGCCTCAGAGGCCACATTGGCTTTGGAAATTTGACAGACGAGCCCGGCAAACACATGATGCATTTCAAAGCATATCATATCTGTTGAAACTAAGAGTAGGCTTCTCAAACATAGGCTATTCTAATCATAATACATCAGTTTTTCAACAATACCATATCGGAACATCAAAAAACTAAAAAATGGTATTAAAGGGTTAACACTTACATTCTCTTTGAGGGGCAGCAGTGTTGTTGATCACCCTTTTTTGCCTACTGCCGAAGTCTAGTGGTGTTTTGTTGTGGCAATTCTCAAAAAAGAGCTTTGTTCAATTAAGTTTTGATATTTGGCGAGTCAGATTATAGGGACCAATGTAGCCCACCCCTGCCGTAGACAGATCATTTTGGGGGGGTGGCTTCATATTACATGAAAATGTTTTAACCTTCTCTATTAATTATTCAAATGTATTATTCAGCCTGCTAATCATTCTGTAAATGAGCACTCGACCAGAACATGTTATAAAATAATTTACACAATATTTCAACCAGTCAGATCCCACCATTCCCATATTCCTAAAGTGGATGAACTAGCATTTCTTTAGATGCAAATATCACATAATAACATTACAAAACATATTTGACAGAACATGATCGTAATGTAAGACATTTTTATTTTTTCAATGTCAAGGTTTCCCCTAAATTGCCAAAATACCTGTGGCGGTAGGGGCGTGGTTAGGGGTGTGGTCTATTTGATATCCTTGCATGATTTGCTATGATGCATATATTCTTTAAAAATGCAAACAAATGTGAATATGCATTTAAAACAAATCTGGTATTTTTAAATATAGTATTAACATATATTTTTCTTAAATATCGTTTTTTTCTATTTTTAAAAAATGTAATCTTCTTTTTAGGAGACATTCCTCCAAACCATTCAGTCACGTTTTCTGTAGTAAAAACAACTGGCAATAAATCTAGCCTCTATTTCTTATGTTATTGACTGTTAAGAAAATGTGTGCCGTTATTGAAATTTATAGTAATGCGTTATTATTGGGTTAACTTTGACAGCCCTAGTTAAAACATGAACAAATGTTGTACCTTTTTGATGACGCTGTAGCGGTAAAGTCCTAAACTAATACTGCTACTGGATGCCAAATATAAATGAAGCTAGTTTAGACGTGTGCGGCCGGCTAATAATCAATGTTCAGAATTATATCCATGTTTAACAAAAATATTTATTATCATAGAGTCACATAAATAAAACTCCCTTTGTAATAAGAACAGAAAATAAACGGGAGCAAAAAAATAATAGCGAAAACAATAATAGTCAAAAACTGTTGCGCCTCCAATCAGCAACACCTGAGCGAGATCCCAGCCACTCCCCCAAGTAGACTTGCACCTGGCCTTGAGCCAACCCCTTGACAGAGTATATGGCCCTTACACACCAACCCCTATTGCTACTGGCGTGAAGAACAGAGCGTGCCTGCCCAATGACGTTATAACTGTAAAATGATCGAGGGCGAGTTCTTTGTTTCTTATGTGGGTTTATTGTTAGGCAGTAGGGCTGGGCAATATATCGATATACGATATAAATTGCGGGTTTGTTTCTTTGCGATATAGAAAATGACTATGTCGTAATATTCGAGTAGACGTTCTCACGCAGTTGTTTTTAGCTGCGGGCATTACACTACAGGCTCTCCTCGCTCTTTCCTGTGTCGCCTTCACAGACAAGCAGGCGCACATTCTTACATACGTCACATACTGTCACGTCATACGTCACATAAGTACACGCCCTCGCCTAGCAGGGATGTAGCGGCGTGGCTTACGTTAGCTGTGATATTAGCGGGTTGTTGCGAGAGAAAGAAGGTGCGAATCTCGTAACAAATGAAAGAAGAATTAATTCCCAAGAAAAACATCTCCCATTGTCTGCCGGTGGTTCGGCTTCAAGCGAGAATATGTCGAACAGACAACTTTAATTTGTCAAGTGTAGGGCACAAGCGTTGCTACCAAAGGTAGCATTACTGCTAATATGTAGCATCATTTGAAAAGTCACCTGCTAATAACTTTAATAAATACAGTTTTGGTAAATTCACTTAGTTGTGATTTCCTTCTCTGCATGAAAGTTTAAAAGTAGCATATATTAGGGCAATATGAACAAGAATGTTTTAATGTAAACACATAGAATCACCATACTGCTGTGATTATATGCATCCGGTGCTCATTTAATGCTAAGGCAAAATACCGAGAAATATATCGTATATCGCGATATGGTCCAAAAATATCGCGGTATTAAAAAAAGGCAATATCGCCCAGCCCTATTAGGAAGTTTCATTAACATCCTCCCAGCGCGGTAACAACACACAACAACAGCAGTCACGTTTTCATCTACTGTAAAGCAGTTCGTCTGAAGTAAACAGCAATGTTGTGACACTCTTAAACGGGACAGAACTACTGTACAAGCAGAGGTGGGTAGAGTAGCCAGATATTGTACTCAAGTAAGAGTACTGTTACTTTAGAGATGTATTACTCAAGTAAAAGTAAGGAGTTCTCACCCAAATATTTACTTGAGTAAAAGTAAAAAGTATGTTGTAAAAAAAAAATACTCAAGTACTGAGTAACTGATGAGTAACCTGTTCGTTTAACGATGACGGCAACAAATAATGCACAAAAACATAAAAATAGCAATGAACAAATTCAGAGCCAGGAATATCTCAAGCAACTAAAACAATAATATACATCAAATAATATTTGGTTTTACACTGTATTGAAACAAATTTTGAAAATTAATTTTACCTTTGCAACCTCATTATACTATTGGCTAAGTTTTGTATTCATAAATGTAAGTTTCTCAATACCCGACCTGTTTTTTGTGCCATTAAAAAAGATTTAGAACTCTACATTAAAGCACTCTACCTCTAACAAGCAAAAATCTGTGAAAACGATAATGCTGTGTTCCAAAATAAAGTTATTTACTGAGATTCAGTGAGCCTATGGCTTTGCACTTTGTTTATATATATATATATATATATATATATATATATATATATATATATATATATATATATATATATATATATTTCGCATTCTATTTTAGTTACTTTGAATTTATAACCCCCTGGCGCTGTTTTGTAAGGTTTTTATACTATTTTGTACTGTTTTTGTACTTTGATTATTATTTTCAACTGTTTGTAAATCTTGAAATTTATAAAGAAAGGTTTATAAAAAAAAAAAAGTGTGCAGTTAATCATGTGACCGCCTGGTTCTGTTTGATTGGTAAAACGGAGTCAAACGTCACCAGTGACTGCATTTGATTGGTGAAACGGAATCAAACATCACCAATGACTGCATTTGATTGGTGAAACGAAGGCATGTGATAGATTTTACTTTGAAGGTCTGTCTGACAAAACAAAACAAACAAAGCGTGCTATAACAGATCGATAAAAATCAGTACCGAGTAGCGAGCTGAATGTAGATAAATGGAGCGAAGTAAAAGTAGCTTCTTCTAGAGAAGTTTCTTCTCTATACATATACTCACGTAAAATTAAAAGAATGTTGCATTAAAACTACTCTTAGAAGTACAATTTATCACACAAGTTACTCAAGTAGATGTAACGGAGTAAATGTATCGCGTTACTACCCACCTCTGTGTACATGCATATGTGATAATAACATCTACGGCTTTTAGAGAGTGCAGTGCACAACTGCGCACACAACAGGGAGACAAAGCAGAAGACCGAGGAAGATGCAGCCAAGGTGACGCCATGCTAGGGCGAGATGAAAGATTCCTGACTCTTGTGCATTTCATTAAAGCACTTTTGTGCGTGCCAGACAGCAATGCATCATCAGAGAGGGTAGGGTGTTCAGCATGGTTAGAAAAATAGTGACAGAGAATAGAACAAGGATGGACGATTCAACCCTTAACTCAACAATGAGTAGATGAGTGTTATGTGTGTGTACAGTATATGTGTAAATAAATGAACACTGAAATTCAAGTATTTCTCTTATTTTCATATATAAGAAAAAAAAAAATATATATATATATATATATAGCTAGAATTCACTGAAAGTCAAGTATTTGACCACATATCCCCAACCTCCCGAAATCTGAGGTCTCAAGGTTGGACAAGTATGCGATGGACCCCGTGCTGTTTTTCTTGGGAATTAATTCTTCCTTCATTTGTTACCGGATTCGCGCCTTCTTTCTCTCGTATTACCTCTCGCACTGCACCGTTAGCACCACAGCTAATGATACCGGTGTCGCAACCTCTCTGCTCGGCGAGAGCGTGTCATGTGCAACGTCATGTTGCACACGCGACAGTATGAGACGTGTGTAAGAAGGTGTGCTCGTTTTATGTCTCTGTAAGAAGGTGAGAAGAAAAAGAGTGAGAAACGCCTGTAGTGTAAAGCTTGCAGCTAAAAGCAACTGCGTGAGAACGTATCCTCCAATATCACAATATAGTCATTTTCTATATCGCACAGAGACAAACCCACGATATATCGAATATATCGATATATCACCCAGCCCTACTTTGAAGTATTTTTTTCCTCATTTCGTCATAGACAAGCCACAAATTTAAAAAATTTTTCGGGTGTTATTGGAGACCGTATTAGTGTTTCAACACTCTTGAATTTTGTCGCTCTGCAGTGTGGCCGACAAGCAGCGAGTGCTGCTCGAACTTTCCACTATCCCAAAGCACTCAAAAGCGGTCACACCCAGCTGGCACTACACCTCCTTGAAAGACTAGTAATCACCACAGCCTTCTTGATATTTCCAAATTGCACTTTTGCAGATCTTTGTTTGAGGGTTTATCTCGGATATATTAAAGCACGTCCACATCACGGACATGTTCTTTCCACTTTAGACAATTAGGTGCTTCTTTCTAATGTCATCACAACATCCTGTTTCGACAGTGCTGTTTCAGTTATTAAAATCCAAAATTTCAGTACATCCCTAGTACATACAATGATTATAAACATAGGGTCAATGAACTTAATTTTTGTAGTTTGCCACAGTGTCCATAAGAATTTAAACTGTAGGTTGATTACTATTATGTATTATAGTTGTGTTTTATGTTCTTATTTTACATTCATTTCTCTCTTTGTTTTAGTACTTTGCCTGCCTCTTGTTGATCTTAATTGCTGAGATTGTAGCTGGCTCCCTCGTCTACTTCTACAAGGGTGTGGTAAGCAATTTTGATTACTTGGTGTTCACACCTGTCAGAGAAACAACAAATTCCATTAGAAAAAGCTTTTATTAATGCTAGTTATGTTTGTTTTTATTTGTTAAATAATTCAATCATTTCTTACCTTCATGCTGTGTTCGAGCCCGACTGCATCCCTGAGAGAACGACCCGCATCACCACCATGCCACGTAACCGTCACATACTGAATATAAAAAATAACGCGTTAGACTACTCAATACCGCCGAAAATTACAAAGTAACGCATTAGTTCCAACACTGACAGTAACGTATTGTCTATTCTTGTTATATTATTTTCGCTAAATTTGTATTAGTCTATTTGATTATCCACTGTTTGTAGCTGGTTGCTTTGTCGTAACATGGTTCTATCTACACTTCTGTAAAAATATATTTAACACATATTCTCCTTTTGTTTGGCTACTTTACATTAGTTTACAAATTTAGGGTGTTGATCCCACTGTAGGATATTGTCACGGTATTAAGGCCACTGTACAGTATCATTGTAATATTGTTAGGACAATAAAGGCTTGGTAAAAATGCTTTAGTGTGTAAAACGAAGTGGCAGGAAGGTTTAGGATAAACACACTGACTGTAATTGAACACAAAAATACTGCTGAAATGTTTTAATCATATTTAGTACTACAAATAAGTATTTTTTTAAGTGCAAAGAATAGTGCAGAAACACAGTGGTTCAAGTAACGTTAGTTAAGTGTCTTTAATCTGACAATGTAAACATCCAGTTCAACAAGTGTAAAACAATAATGTTAAATTTAATGTCTTTCAACATTTAATTTCCTGGGAAGCACCATTCTCTGCAGTGGACATTTTTGTATTCATTAGGCTAATGCTGACACTTAAAGGTTAACAGACTATGTAACTTTTGATAATACAAATACCTCAGATCAGTGGTTCTCAAATGGGGGTACGCGTACCCCTTGGGGTACTCGAAGGTATGCCAAGGGGTACGTGAGATTTTTTTTTAAATATTCTAAAAGTAGCAACAATTCCAAAATCCTTTATAAATATATTTATTGAATAATACTTCAACAAAATATGAATGTAAGTTCAGAAACTGTGAAAAAAAAATGCAACAATGCAATATTCAGTGTTGACAGTTGTTGTTTTTTTGTGGACATGTTCCATAAATATTGATGTTAAAGATGTCTTTTTTTGTGAACAAATGTTTGGAATTAAGTTCCTGAATCCTGATGGATCTCTCTTACAATCCCCAAAGAGGGCACTTTAAGTTGATGATTACTTCTATGTGAGAAATCTTTATTTATAATTGAATCACTTGATTATTTTTCAACAGGATTTTAGTTATTTTTATATATTTTTTTCCAAATAGTTCAAGAAAGACCACTACAAATGAGCAATAGTTTGCACTGTTATACAATTGAATAAATCAGAAACTGATGACATAGTGCTGTATTTTACTTCTTTATCTCTTTTTTTTTCAACCAAAAATACTTTGCTCTGATTAGGGGGTACTTGAATTAAAAACATTTTCACAGGGGGTACATCACTGAAAAAAGATTGAGAACCACTGCCTCAGATTGATGTTTGGTCTCAATTGGTTTCACATCAAATATATTTTCCAGGTCTTGTTCTTTGAGTCTTTAGCAATTTCAGGTATCATTTCGTGGGTATTGGGCACAGGCCTCAGCTGATGCCAGGTCTTCTGAACTGCACCAGAAGGCATTGGCACTCTGCGTGGGACATTGTCTGCTCTGATCCACAGCTACACATGACTTTACTGTAGGTCCAGACTTTCATCAGTGCTTTGCCCCTCCCTTCTTGTTCCATATGTGGTCTATGAAGGGAGTTGCAATTAGTCCAGCCTTAAAATAAAACCTCAGATTTTTTTACTAAAAAATTGATACATGATTTTTTTCGTTTTTTCTTTTTTTTTTAAAGAAACCAGTAAATTCAAATGACTGAGATAATCAAAAACACGTTTCACTTTTATTTGATCAAAAACACTGTATCCTACTTTTATCAAAATAATTTTTCTTTTATATATATAATTGTTTTATTTTTAGACCAGATATACAGTACATAGTACTTTTTATGAAATATTTTATATATAACTAAATTCAAAAAGTTACGTCTGGTAGGCAGTACTTACGTCTTGAATAAAATACTTTTGTAAACAAAAATTTAGCTTTCTACATTGCATGCAAATAAACGCAGACATTGAAATCAATAAAGTGAAAAATCTTTGTTCTGACAACTCAGTACTCTCACACTCACTTTCTTCATTCCCATAGTTGGAAAAACAAAGTTCTGTCTATCTCTCGCTGTAAGATAATGCTAGTGAGTAATGTTTTGGGCAGATCTTATGAGGTTCACTGAGGCATTTATTATGACAACTAGAATTGGGTATGCTGGTAACCCAAATCTCTGCTTGCAATCTTAGAGGTACGGTTAGGGTAATATCATATTGAACATTTTTTTCGACATTTAATTCAGCAGCTTTACTACATGTTGTGCCATCAATAAAGTTTAGGAATCATTTTACAACCTGTTTTTTTTTTCCAGGTAAATGAAAAACTGTCTAAGATTGTGTCCAATGTTTTGGACAACTATCCCGAAAACAACTCTACCGCAAAGCAGCCTTTGGACTTTATCCAGCGGAATGTAAGTGGTCATATTGCACATTCCCCATGTTCTTGCCTGCGTTAGTCTCTATTACTATCATACAAAACACAAAGCAAACAATCTTTACCTTTTGCATGCTCTCTTTATTTCACTGAAGACACCAAGGCATACCTGTTAACCTGTTTTTAGCGGTAAATCATCAATTTTTTTGTCCTTTTTGGCGTCTTTCAGTTATTGCTTTCTTTTTGCCTTCACTGAAAAAAAAAGTCCTCACTTGTACTCCTACAACTTCTGCAAAACTCAGTTTCGGCAACACTCAGGGTTGGGCTTGTGACGATTTAGGAAGCCTTACATTAACCCTTCTAATCAATATGTGTCAGTAGTTAGTGACACCGTCTTGTATTACAATCAACTTGGGTTTGAGCCCTGGTTATGGCATTTATTTGTTGGGCAAGGTAAAGTTAGTTTGATGTTTGTACTAGAAAAGTTGCACTTTTAAATAATAATTTTGATGTTTGTTCTAGAAAAGTTGCACTTTCAAATAAAAGCAGTTCTGCTAAAAATCATTTGACAGGATGATTAAAATAATAGTACCAATACCTCCTGCTACACCGCTGAGACAATCAAAAGGTTGCACTCACTGACCAGTATAAAAAACATGCCTACCAGGGACAGAACTAAATTCTCCTTCCTCTACTTAGCATATTGCAGTGGTTCTCAAATGGGGGTATGCGTACCCCTGGGGGTACTTGAAGGTATGCCAAGGGGTACGTGAGATTTTTTGAAAATATTCAAAAAATAGCAACAATTCAAAAATCCTTTACAAATATATTTATTGAATAATCAACAAAATATGAATGTAAGTTCATAAACTGTGAAAAGAAATGCAACAATGCAATATTCAGTGTTGACAGCTAGATTTTTTTGTGGACATGTTCCATAAATATTGATGTTAAAGATTTTTTTTTTTGTGAAGAAATGTTTAGAATTAAGTTCATGAATCCAGATGGATCTCTATTACAATCCCTAAAAATGGCACTTTAAGTTGATGATTGCTTCAATGTGTAAAAATGTTTATTTATGATTGAATAACTTATTTTTCAACAAGTTTTTAGTTATTTTTTTATCTTTTTGTCCAACTAATTCAAGAAAGACCACTTCAAATGAGCAATATTTTGCACTGTTATACAATTTAATAAATCAGAAACTGATGACATAGTGCTGTATTTTGGGGCGGTATAGCTCGGTTGGTAAAGTGGCCGTGTCAGCAACTTGAGAGTTGTAGGTTCGATCCCTGCTTCCGCCATCGTAGTCACTGCCGTTGTGTCCTTGGGCAAGACACTTTACCCACCTGCTCCCACTGCCACCCACACTGGTTTAAATGTAACTTAGATATTGGGTTTCACAGTGTAAAGTGCTTTGAGTCACTAGAGAAAAAGCGCTATATAAATATAATTCACTTCGCACTTTAGTTATTTTACTTCTTTATCTCTTTTTTTCAACCCAAAATGCTTTGCTCTGATTAGGGGGTACTTGAAATAAAAAAATGTTCACAGGGGGTACATCACCAAAAAAAGGTTGAGAACCACTGGCATATTGCAAGCATTGAACCGATGTCTCCACTGGGTGCATTCTTGTCCTGGCCACCCTCAGTCTGGGTCCTCGCTCTAGTCCTTCCCTCGCTTTCCAGGAGGTTTCCAAAGCATATGTCTCAAGTGCATGGCCCCTGCAGACTCCCAACACCTTGTGCTTCCTGTGGTCACTAAATCACTCTTTGTGTCCAGTCATTCCCTTATGCCTCCCGCGCGTGGCGTGTTCCTGCTGTCTTGGTCACCTTTTTCTTCTTCTTCTTATTTACAGTTTTACGACAGTTGACATCCATATATGTTGCATTACTGCCATCTTCAGTTTCATTTTACAATTGCATTACAGTCTCTCCTTGAGTCCGGTATTATTAAAAAACTCCCATATTATTGTCCTTCCATTTCAGCATCCGCAAAATGTTTAAGGCTCTTCGGCGTCCCATTAACAGGTTGCAATACTCTAAGTTTTACCATCATGGTCAGCCTTTCTATGTTATATAGTTATATAGTAAATTTCATAATAATAGGTTCTAATGTTTCTAATACTCTAAAATGTTCACACATTCCTGTAGGGTTTTTTCCAATTAAAAACAGTTTGTCATTCAAATAACTATGACCAATACTAATTTTTCCCATTATTACTTGGTGTTTCCTTTACGTTCCCTCTCCATCTTGGAACCTGGACCTGGTTCTGAACAAAAAATAAATGTATTTTTCATCGCTTTCCCACATTCTTGACTCAGTAGTCATAAGAACTGAAACAAAATTACTACATTTTATCTTCTTGCATCCACTTTCTTCAGGCCATTCTAGTGTAATTACTATTACAAACATTTCAGCTACGAACACACTAATATGATCTGATGTTCTTTTGCGACACTCAAACTGGAGAGCTTATTATTTTTGGATCGATCCGAAAAATCGGATTCTAGTGATTATACTCTTTTTCAACCGGTTATAAAACTAACCAACCATATCTGCATTTATCTTTCTTTGTTTAAAGGCCTACTGAAACCCACTACTACCGACCACGCAGTCAGATAGTTTATATATCAATGATGAAATATTAACATTGCAACACATGCCAATACGGCCTTTTTAGTTTACTAAATTGCAATTTTAAATTTCCCGCGAAGTGTCCTGTTGAAAACGTTGCGGAGTGATGACGTGTACGCGTGATGTCACGGACTGTTAGGAAATATTAGCGCTGCGCACACAGACAGCTAAAAGTCGTCTGCTTTAACCGCATAAGAACAGGATGGAAAGTGCCGTGGAACTACTTCCAATGCAATATGCCATGGAATTACAATGATAACACTTTTGTGCAAATAAAAATGCAAGATACGATGCATACGACCGTCGTTCCATTACTTTTCGTTTACGTGCCAGTGACAAAGAGAAGCACCAAATCCGAATTTGTGACAGGCTGTCACAAATAACTAAACATACGGGAAACAATGCTATTTTTTTTTTAAAAGATTGACTTAATGCTAAAATGCCGTGAGGAAAACGTGTTGTGCCGTTTTCGGGGCTAACAATACTGAAAAAAGCTGGTATCGGTGTAATTTTGGGGTGTTGGTATCAAATTAACAATACTTTTGACAACCTTACTACTGTCCTTGCAGATGGAATGCTGTGGCTGGAATGGTCCTATGGACTGGAATGGAAACATGGTGATCATCAACAGCTCTCAGCTCCTGTTTCCTTGCTCGTGCCAAAACGTGTCCATTGCAACCGGAAACGTTTCTAAGAATGGATTCTGTGAAGCTCAGACACCTGACTGGCCTGTATATGACACGGTAACATTATATTCATTTTTTAAAAAACAAACAAAAAGGCTTTTGGTGTTGATAGTAAAGTCATCTCCTGGTCTACTCATCAGGGTTGTTCTGCTAGAGTGGAAAGCTTGTTTCTCACCAACATTGGAGTTGTCCTGAGTATTTGCATCGGAATCACATTTATTGAGGTATACATGATCACTTACACATCTGGATTCGGTTATTTATTATTTTTTATGTGTTTGAAAAAAAAACATTAAAATACAGCCATGTGTAAAGATACCACAATTCCGTTTTAATTGATATGTTTTAAATAGGCTTATTTTGTGTATGACCATTCAGTTTGCCACAGATTAGGTGATACAACCTGTTCTGGCTTGTACTTTCCATTCAGTTACATAGTGACATCATACTATTGTGATGCAGTGTAACACAGTGACATACTGTAACAATCAGAATAATTTAACAAAGAAGATTAACACAAATAATGTAAATGAAAATAAAGCATGGGGGCGTTGTAACGGCCTTTTCAGTCGCAAAATAAAACAGCAAAATAGAATTTAAAGATACATTAATTAAAACTGGGTAGAAAAAAAAGTTAAAGTACCAATGATTGTCATACATACACTCGGTGTGGTGAAATGTGTCCTCTGCATTTGACCCATCCCCTTGTTCACCCCCTGGGAGGTGAGGGGAGCAGTGGGCTGCAGCAGTGCCGCGCCCGGGAATCATTTTTGGTGATTTTTAACCCCCAATTCCAACCCTTGATGCTGAGTGCCAAGCAGGGAGGAAATGGGTCCAATTTTTATAGTCCAATTTTGGTATGACTCGGCCGGAGTTTGAACTCACAACCTACCGATCTCAGGGCGGACACTTTAGCCACTAGGCCACTGAGTTGGTATAAAAGTTTTTGGAACACAAAGGGGCACGGTGAGATTTGACCCTCATGTTTGCTATAGCAGCTTACAATGGAGAACAACTGAAAGCGGATGGGGTAACGACAAGGCTTCGTCGACTCATAAGCCAGGTACAGCTCCCCAGCAGCAGAAGGCTAAGTTAAATGTCGCTAGTGCTTCTGATTGCTCTCCTATCAAACTCATTGCCATTTGAGCTGATCTGTGTACTGTACACCCTTTGCCTTGGTTATTGCTCTTCCACAGCCATACTTACAGTATATGCCAAGCTTCTGGCAACTGGGCTACAAATGTGACATTTTTACCACTGTGCCGTTTATTCTTAAAAAAACAAAGGAGAAATCGGGTTGTTTGGAGCTTTTTTCTGTCTGACATAGTAACTTGGTGTGGCTGTCAAGTCCACGAGGTATGTGCTATCTTAGCAGTGGTGCTAGCTCACTGTTTCTGAAGGGTCCTTTAACAGTTCTGTTGTCTTGTTCTCCATCCATCCATCCATCTTCTTCCGCTTATTTGAGGTCGGGTCGCGGGGGCAGCACTCTAAGCAGGGAAGCCCAGACTTCCCTCTCCCCAGCCACTCGGTTTAGCTCCTCCCAGGGATCCCGAGGCGTTCCCAGGCCAGCCGGGAGACAGTCTTCCCAACGTGTCTTGGGTCTTCCCCGTGGCCTCCTACCGGTCGGACGTGCCCTCCGGACCAGATGCCCGAACCACTTCATCTGGCTCCTCTCAATGTGGACAAGCAGCGGCTATAGTTTGAGCTCCACCCGGAAAACAGCGCTTCTCACACTATCTCTAAGGGCCGCTTGTACCCGTGATCTTGTCCTTTCGGTCATAACCCAAAGCTCATGACCATAGGTGAGGATGGGAACATAGATCGACCGGTAAATTAATAGCTTTGACGTCCAGCTCAGCTCCTTCGTCACCACAACGGATTGACACAGCGTCTGAATTACTGAAGACGTCGCACCGATCCGCCTGTCGATCTCACGATCCACTCTTCCCTCACTCGTGAACAAAACGCAGAGGTACTTGAACTCCTCCACTTGGGGCAAGATCTCCCCCACCCGGAGATGGCACTCCACCCTTTTACGGGCAAGAACCATGGACTCGGACTTGGAGCTGCTGATTCCCATCCCAGTTGCTTCACACCGATCCAGTGAGAGCTGAAGATCTTGGCCAGATGAAGCCATCATGACCACATCATCTGCAAAAAGCAGAGACCTAATTTTGCAGCCACCGAACCAGATACCCTCAACGCCCTGACTGCGCCTAGAAATTCTGTCCATAGAAGTTATAAACAGAATTGGTGACAAATGGCAGCCTTGGCGGAGTTCAAACCTCACTGGAAATGGGTCCGACTTACTGCCTGCTATGGGGACCAAGCTCTGACACTGATTATACAGGGAGCTGACCACCACAATCAAAAAGTCTGTTACCCCATACTCTCTAAGCACTCCCCACAGGACTTCCCAGGGTACACAGGCCAATGCCTTTTCTAAGTCCACAAACCACATGTAGACTGGTTAGGCGAACTCCCATGCACCCTGCCGAGAGTATAGAGCTGGTCCACAGTTCCACGACCAGGACGAAAACCACAATTTTCCTCCTGAATCCGAGGTTCGACTATCCGGAAAAGCTTCCTCTCCAGTACACATGAATTGACCTTTTTGGGAAGGCTGAGGAGTGTATTCCCACGATAGTTGGCACACACCCACTGGTTCCCCTTCTTAAAGAGACGAACCACCACCCCGGTCTGCCAATCCAGAGGTAGTGCCCCCGATTTCCACGCGATGCTGCAGAGTCTTGTCAACCAAGACAACCCCACAGCATCCAGAGCCTTAAGGAACTCCGGACAGGTCTCATCCACCCCCGGGGCCTTGCCACCGAGGAGCTTTTTAACTACCTCGGTAACCTCAGCCCCAGAAATAGGAGAGCCCACCACAGATTCCCTAGGCACTGCTTCCTCATAGGAAGACGTGATGGTAGGATTGAGGAGGTATTGGAAGTATTCCGTCCACCGATCCACAACATCCGCTGTCGAGGTCAGCAGCACACCATCCCCACCATGCCCAGTGTTGAAATTGCAGTTGCTTCCCTTACTGAGGCGGCAGATGGTGGTCCAGAATCGCTTCGAAGCCGTCTGGAAATCGTTTTCCATGACTTCCCCGAACTACTCCCATGTCTGAGTTTTTGCCTCCGTGACCGCTGAAGCTGCACACCGCTTGGCCTGTCGGTACCTGTCTGCTGCCTCTGGATTCCTATGATCCAAAAGAACCCGATAGGACTCTTTCTTCAGCTTGATGGCATCCTTCACCCCACCAGCAGGTTCTAGATATACCGCCACGACAGGCACCAACCACCTTGCGGCCAAAGTTCCAATCGGCCGCCTCAACAATAGAGGTACGGAACATCTTCCAGTCGGACTCAATGTCCAGCACCTCCCTCGTGACATGTTCAAAGTTATTCCGAAGGCGGGAATTGAAACTCTCTGACAGGAGAATCTGCTAGGCATTCCAAGAAGACCCTCACTATACATTTGGGCCTACCAGGTCTGTCCGGTATCCTCCCCCACCATCGCAGCCAACTCACCACGAGGTCGTGATCGGTAGAAAGCTTCGCCCCTCTCTTCACCGGGGAGTCCAAAACATGAAACGGCAAATCCGATGACACAACTACAAAGTCGATCATGGAACTGCGGCCTAGGGTGTCCTGGTGCTAAGTGCACATATGGACACCCTTTTGTTTGAACATGTTGTTCGTTATGCACAATCTGTGACGAGCACAAAAGTCCAATAGCGAAACACAACTTGGGTTCAGATCCGGGCGGCCATGCTTCCCAATCACGCCTCTCCAGGTTTCACTGTCGTTACCAACATGAGCGTTGAAGTCCCCCAGTAGAACGAGGGAATCACTATGCTATGGGTGGTGAGCCCATTGGAGGGGGTACCCACGTTGCCTCTTCGGTGCCTATGGGGTCAGGCCCAGCCACCAGGCGCTCGCCATCGTGCCCCACCTCCGGGCCTGGCTCCAAAGGGGGGCCCCGGTGACCCACATCCGGACGAGGGAAATCTGGGTCCTTTTTTTTATTTTTCACGGAGGTCATCCAGCTGCTCTTCGTCTGATCTCTCACCTAGGACCAGTTTGTCTTGGAAGACCCTACCAGGGGGCATATAGCCCCCGGACAACCTAGCTCCTAGGATCACTGGGACACGCAAACTCCTCTACCACGTTAAGGTGGCAGCTCAGAGAGGCCTCTTGTTGTCATTATTGGAATTGGGTTGGGGATTAAATCAGCAAATGAGTCCCGAGCACGACAAACGCTGCTGCTCACTGCTCCCCTCACCCCCCAGGGGGTTAACATGGGGTTGGGTCAAATGCACAGAAGAAATTTCACCACATCCGGTGTGTGTGACAATCATTTGGACTTTAACTTAACTTTTAATTATAATGTCATTGACATTAGAGTAGTCTCCAAAATGTAGCTGGTGAGCTCCCAGTAAACTCTAAACTCTCAAATTCTCAGGGCCTGATTTACTAAGATCCAAATAGCCTGCGGTATGCAGCATGTGCAAACAATAAAGTTGCTTTTACTATTGTTGGGTGTGTTGCGTGTGATCTACAAACATTGCATGCACAGTTAAAAAGTGGTGCAGACAACCCTATTTAAAAGAGGATTTTGCTTGTATTAACAGGGCTTTCACCACGGAGACACTGGATCCTTTACTGCATGCAGAAGACTTTTACCACTTTTATGGGCATTTTAGTAGCAGTCGGACTCATGCAGTGCATCCACATTCAAACCACTACATTAAATACATTCTTCAAGAAATAGTTTTTCATATGAGAGATATGTTAATGATATTCTATGTGAAGAACAAACGCAAGTATAAAAAAACACTGAAGGACACCAAAACACATCAGTTGAATTAGTTTTCGTCAGCTCCTTAAGTCACACAGCATGGGTTATAACATTATAAAACTATGTTGCTGAATTGATGATATGTCTAATATTTGTTATTTATGTCAGTCCAAATATGTTGACACACACACCTAGGACAAAGGGTTCTCGGCTATCCATCATGTGTCTTTGCAGCACGAGCACCGATCCTGTAGCCGTTCATCTAACTGTAATAATTGTAAACACACGATAAACGATGTTCCAGAAAACAGCCAGCAGCAAGAGCTAAGTCTCAATATTAAAGAAGAACAGGAGTGCTGGCAAACAAAGTAAAAGTAGTAACTGGAAATGCCCATCCATCCATTTTCTAACGCTTATTCCCTTTCGGGGTCACGGGGGGCGCTGGCGCCTATCTCAGCTACAATCGGGCGAAAGGCGGGGTACACCCTGGACAAGTCGCCACCTCATCGCAGGGCCAACACAGATAGACAGACAACATTCACACTCACATTCACACACTAGGGCCATTTTAGTGTCGCTAATCAACCTATCCCCAGGTGCATGTCTTTGGAAGTGGGAGGAAGCCGGAGTACCCGGAGGGAACCCACGCATTCACGGGGAGAACATGCAAACTCCACACAGAAAGATCCCGAGCCTGGATTTTAACCCAGGACTGCAGGAACTTCGTATTGTGAGGCAGACGCACTAACCCCTTTTCCACCGTGAAGCCCAGTAACAGGAAATGGAAACTAGAAAATAACAGCTCTGGACAGGAACTAAACAACAAACATGGGAAGAACAACCACAAAGCTAAAACAAGGCATGAACTGATATCAGTAACCCCCACACCACCACTACCTGCCCACTCCCAATCATAGAGGTTCGATATTCTGCAGTTAAACATTCAAATGAACACAGCCATTGAATGAGGAAATATTCTATTTATGGATCCTGAGTTTTTCCCGTAGTGTACAGCGGTAATTACTGTCAGCAGAGAAATTGGATATGCTACTCTTGGCTTCCTAATAAGACTTTTCAATTAAAAACATGTTTAATGATGATTTTCTTTGTGTTTTTTGGACAGTTGATGGGAATGATCCTGGCCATCCGTTTGTGCAGAAACATTCACCTGGAGGACTATACCAAAGTGCCAAAGCTCTACAGTTCTTCAGATTGAATTTAGCTTGAGCGAAGTTGCACATGTGTTAACGGAAAAAGAAGGAATTTTGCTAACAAAGGCTAAACACATTGAAAATCTGTTAGCTTTGTTTTAGTTGGATTATTCTTCCTTTGAGGGACTTCAATATTCTTTCTTGGCCCTGTTTTGTCTGAAGCTTTAAAACATTTGTTTTGATTCTAAACTTTCAATGGAGGCAAACATTTGACTTATATTACATTATTTGTGTTACCAAACATTATGTGTTAGTTAGTGTCTTAAGGATTGTTTCAGTTTTTGTTTAACTCTCGGGGTAATCTGTAACACAGCTATTACGGGCTGTTAATTCCCTCAATTCTGGTGTGTTTTTAAATACATTTTCAACGTTTTTGATATCATTTGTTCATTTTAATTTTAAATTAATTTGTTTGTTTCACTTCATTTTCATCAATAGAAGCAGGCTTCTTATTGTTCATTTAAAATATTCTTTCTCCTCTAATTTTCAACTTAATTTAAAATATTTCTGTTGGTATTACATTTATTCTTTTTGTAAAAGTCACCTCAGAAATTATGTATACTGCAATCCCTTTGCAATTAATTTTCTGGATATTGAATACTGAATTCATATTCATCCAAGGACATGTGGTATTTATACCTTCTACACATTTGTCATCCAGTTTCTTGTCTACAATGAGTGTAAAACCCTATATACTAAACTTGCAATGTTTTAAAAAAAAAAGTATCTTCCTTGTACCGACATAGTAGTGATGCTGGCTTTGTAATTAAGAACTCACGTCAATCTTTATATTTTCTTTTGTCAATAAAGTGATTACAGTTATTTGTTTGAGTCTGTCATTGCTAAGTCACACCATGTGTGCTGCTTTAAAACCTTTATACAGTATGTGACAACCAAGATAATAATAATGGATTGGATTTATATAGAGCTTTTATTTTAGATACTCAAAGCGCTCACAGAGAAGCGAGAACCCATCATTCATTCAATCCACATTCACACCTGGTTGTGGTAAGCTACATTTGTAGCCACAGCTGCCCTGGGGTTGACTGACATTTTGCCACTTTGCGCATACGGCCTCTCAGACCACCACCCGTCATTTGTTCACCAGTGTGAGCGGCACTGGGGGCAAGAGTGAATTGTCCTGTCCAAAGACATGCTGTGGTGGGTTTTATTTAATCAAGGGTGTAGAATTGGGTAGGGACGCTAGGGACACATCCCTACCAATATCCAGCCGCTACTGTGTAGTCACTATCAATACAACCGCTGCCCGTAATGTTTAGTCAATGATTATGGCACAGAAAGGGTTAAATGGAACAAGGTCAAGGTCAAGGTTTGGGAGGACACAACTATGGAACAAGTTAAAAGACTTGCAACTCGACTTAGACTTTAACATCAATGACTTGTGACTTGACTTGGACTTGAGCCTTTTGACTTGACATGACTTGCTACTTTCCCCAGAACCCTTTCTGCGACTGTGCGACTGTACGAAAGGAACCCATCGAACACGTGAGTTTATTATGTGAAAATGTTTAGCAGAGACCTTGGGGCTTCATTTGCATTTACACTTTTTATTTATTTATTTATTTAAATGTCGGTCTCTGCTAGAAGTCCCGCCTCTAAACTAAATATCGCTCCCTGATTGGTGGCCGGTTTCACGCTAACTTACGTGTGATTGACTGACCCCGCTGTCACTCCTTCTGCTTTTAAAAGCTGGCCTACACGCTAGTTGTTAGTGACCGCAAGAGAGGCAGTGCAACTGTCAGTGCAAGTTGTAAGTTCTAATTTGTAAGTAAGTGTAAGTTCTAACTTTTAAGTAAGTGTAAGTTGTAAGTAGGTGTAAGTTGTAAGTACGTGTAAGTTGTCAACATGTTCGGCATTTGTTGTTCCTGGCACACGGTAGCTAGATGGATTTTAATATCAGTGCTGTGATTTACATTGTGTTTGTGTCTGTTTCCGTGCGTGTGTGCTGTAGGTTTTGAAGGATATCAATGAAAAGAAAACTGGATATAAGAGACTTCTTTAGGAGTCAAACTGTAAGTTACTTCAAGGGTGTACAGAGGCTCAACAATATTGAATAATTCAACAAAATATCACTCCAGTCACGCCCCTTAGAGTGCTATAATGAACATATACCATGGACTGGAGTGATATATTGCTTTTATAAAACGGTTACCAATAAAGGCAATATGAAATATGAATACTCAATCAATTTAATGTAGTTTTATTCAACCTGAAATACATATTATCCAATAAAATAGCCTCACTGTGGAAAAAATAGTCCCACCTATCCAGACGTTAGCTCCAAATTAGCACTGCATCTCGTCTTTTCCTCCGCTTTTTTTCAGGTGAAAGTCAGTGCTCGGTCCCCTTTACCATTGTTAGCCCTCCCCGGAGGTGAACGTTAACCTTGAACATGTGAATTCAACTACTTTAGTCCGTTTTTTAACATCGTAAAAACATCAGCTGTCTTTTACTACGGAATGCAACAGTCCGTTGTCAAGGATACATGACAACAACTTCCATTAATACCAGTCATACGTGCCTGAGGCGGAGTGATAGCCTGCGCTGTGATAAGGCTTTAGAATAGTAGCCGTGCTCAATATTTAAACCACGGTTAACAGCCAATCAGATCGCCTGATTTCACCTTTACATTTTATTTTTTTAATTTTTTTTTTGTTTCATGTGACATATTTACAGTACAAAAGCAGCAAAAGAAAAAAGTAGATGAAGGGAAAAATTGTGAGTGATTTAAACACAAGTTGGGGAAAAGATTATTGCAGTTCGTTTATGTTTATTTACAATGTTGTATTGCATTAATGTATTTCTGATGTTGTTGATGGACAGTAGGCTATGTTAATTGACAGTATGATGCACAGTTGCACTACAGCCCTGCACTAAAGAGAGAGATGAGAACTATTCAAAGTTGTCTCCTTTGCTTTCATTTTAGTTACTTTAACCTATAACATCTGCATGACGTGAAAATATGATTGCTAATGTAAAAAAAAAAAAAAAAAAGTAAACTTTCAGAGTGCTGCCTTGGAGCACTTTTGTGTCCCCACCAATCTCAAAATCAAACCTACTCCCTTGTATTTATTTTCTTAGTTATACCAAAGAATGTGAAATGCTGATTTTTTTTTTATAAACTATTGAAATACTTGTGAATATTTAAAAAGCAGAAGGGAGAGTGCAGGGGCGTCACCAGACAGATTTTCCTGGGGCACGTGCCCCACTGTTGATCTGCAGTGCCCAGTAAAAATTTCACCAATAAAAAAAAAAATGCTTCAGAGTTTTAAGTCTACATAACATAGACAACAGCGCACATACTACTTAGTATAGTAATTGATTGCTACTGTATTCACTCCACGAAACAATGAGCACATGGCTAATTAATATGGTAATTTATTCACGTGTGGATCGAGACTTCGGTTGAGAGAGAGAGAGAGAGAGAGAGAGAGAGAGAGAGAGAGAGAGAGAGAGAGAGAGAGAGAGAGAGAGAGAGAGAGAGGGGATGTCACTGCTTGAGTTAGGTAACGTTAGCCAACAACAATTTGTTAATTATATTATTTAGATTTTGATTTGACTCAAACTGTAACTCCTAGATGGATTTAACAAAGTTATTCACCCGCAGCAGAGAAGAAGCTGCAGGAATGAGAGATGTAAGTGAAGTCCTAGCTAGCTAGGCAACATCATTGTCTTAAGTTGGTGGTAAGTTATCTAACTTTATTCCTTGTATCAAGACAAACATTTATTTGCTGTACGAGCTGTCGGGGTCATTTCCAATGAACATGAAACATCCATCCATCCATCCATTTTCTACCGCTTATTCCCTTTTGGGGTCGCGGGGGGCGCTGGCGCCTATCTCAGCTACAATCGGGCGGAAGGCAGGGTACACCCTGGACAAGTCGCCATCTCATCACAGGGCCAACACAGACAGACAGACAACATTCACACTCACATTCACACATAATGTTGGTTATTGTCTGCTGGCTCTGCATCAATGATGATTTGGAGTAAGCATGTGTGAGTTGAGTGCTTCTCAAATGGTTTATCTTCAGGAAGAAAAACATTTTTCCATATCATCAAGTCGTGAGCCAAATTTTTAAATCATTCAAGTTTATTTCACAGAAAAATAGCGCAGTAGACTTGTCTTGTTAATCGGTGCGACTTTGACTAAAATAATCTTGTTCTGTCACCAGAAAAATGGCTCCAGCTAAAGCATCTGGTTTTGTTTCCAGAAAAAAATAGTAACATTTCTGTATTTGTTTTCAGAAAGATGGCTGAAAATATCAGGTTTTGTTGCCCCATTTAGATTTAAAAAAAATATATTTCCATGTCTGTCCTGAGTCCTCCTCCAACTTGTTAGTCGGTTTGCCTTTTGCTAAAATACTCACTAATAGTCACTAGAAAAATGGCTAAAAATATCTGGTGTTGTTGCCACAATTTGATTTTTTTCTCCCTAAACTTTTTTTTTTCATGCACACATCTGACTGTGACTCACTGAAAATGACACACAATCCACTTTTATGTCACGACCCAGCAGTTGGGAACCACTGGTCAACTGTATAACAGTTACTGTAATATTTCCATGTCTGTCCAGAGTGATTGACCACTTTGCAAAAATGAAAACGAGACGTTAGTTTACTTCTCAGAAAATGATTCCCTGAACAGACACACAACAATTCCTTTATTCTACTACTGTGGCTTAATTGTTTTGTGTATATTTCATAGTTTTGTGTATCTGAAATAGGATTAGCCACATTGCCATAAATGGAAATTAAATAATATAAAAGAACCCAGAGATGTAGGGGTGCTTTGTTTTTTTTTTTTTTACTTTTTTAGATGTTAAATTTGCAGATGATTACTGCAATATATATTTCAAAAAGATGCATTGCTCTTCCTTTTTGCTTTTACCAATAGCAGTTTAGAAGTCTGGAGTAAAAAAGTGCACAAGTAGGTCAAATGCATTAGTTAATTTCAGGTGGTTAATCAAAGATCCATACAACATAATCTGATAGGATTTCATAGTTTAAAGCACTATTTATGTATTTTTTATGATAAATAGATGCCAAAAATGTTTTTGCTTGCGCGCTTTGCACGCTCACATGAATTATTTGTGCCCCAGGTGTGCCCCAGGTGTGCCCCAGTACAGTATTAGGTCTAGTGACGCCCCTGATTCTGATGACTTGCATTGATTGGAATCCGACAGTAGTGCTGATAACGTCCATGTTTTTTTAAATGGAGGAGAAAAAAAGTTCCTCCTTTCTGTCTAATACCACATGAAAGTCGTTGGTTTTTGGCATCTTGTTTGTCCAGCTTCTATATTCTTTTTGTGAGACATCGTCTCACAAGATGTTTCTCTTTAAAAATCCTTCTTGAAAATGGCCTTGCAAATATATAACTGCTAAAATGTAAATGTCACGTTTAACGTGAGGCTATCTAGAAGGCTGTTAAGTTCCACATAGTGGTGGTTTGTTTGTTTTGTGTTTCTTCTTCTATTGTTTGTACAGGTCACACTCATTCACTGCCTCGGTTGCCAATTAACCGGTTCCTATTCCCAGCTGCTCCTGTTTCACCTGTTAATCCCCCAGCCAATCCCAGTCCACCATTCATCCTGCCAGCCTGTTTAAAACCACCTGCTCACCACTGGGTCAGGTGAATTATTTTTCTGATATGCTTTGTGGAGCTTTGAGAGAAGCAACTTTGTTTTGTAATAATTTTTGTTGAGCCCTTAGCTAAACTTGTGCCCCCTGTTTTTTTTTTGTTTTTTTTTGTCTTCATTTTTTTTTACCTTTCAACTTTTGTAAGTATCAACAGCTTAGTCGTGGGAAAGGTTAGACAGAGGCCTCTATACACTACACACGTAAGATCTGTTTGTGTATAGAGTAGGCTGACCATATTCTGTAATCCCAAAAAGAGGACAAATATTTGCGCGCCAAGGCCGGGACTATGTGAAAATTTGCCAATGATACTTGAACTTGCTTTATAAATAATATCCATCCATCCATCCATTTTCTACCGCTTATTCCCTTTCGGGGTCGCGGGGGGCGCTGGCGCCTATCTCAGCTACAATCGGGCGGAAGGCAGGATACACCCTGGATATTTATTTAAATAAAGCATTTTTTTCTCTTCTGTTGACAGCAGTGTTGGCGCTATGAATTTTCAAAATGGGGTCCCATGGACCCCATGAAGTAAAAAAAATGGGGTGCCACTTTTTTGTAAGTCTTTTGAAAACAAATGATAAATGTATGCATTGTCCTGTTATATCTTACGTTCTATATTGTGTTTTGGAAAAAGGTTGTCATAAATGTTACTTGATTCATTAAAAGTAATAATTAAAAAAAAGAAGACAAATTTGTATGCATATGTAGATGTATTCAGTTAGAAACATCCATCCATTTCCTACCGCTTATTCCCTTTGGGGTCGCGGGGGGCGCTGGAGCCTATCTCAGTCGCCACCTCATCACAGGGCCAACACAGATAGACAGAAAACATTCTATAGTGTAGCGTCCCGGAAGAGTCAATGCTGCAAGGGGTTCTGGGTATTTGATCTGTTGTGTTTGTATTGTGTTACGGTGCGAATGTTCTCCCGAAATGTGTTTGTCATTCTTGTTTGGTGTGGGTTCACAGTGTGGCGCATAATTGTAACAGTGTTAAAGTTGTTTATACGGCCACCCTCAGTGTAACCTGAATGGCTGTTGATCAAGTATGCCTTGATCAACGAGCGAATTCACGATCTCGCTCTCTATTTGTCTCTGCCCCTCCCTCACAATTTCTGCTGTGTGGCACACCTTCACAATTTGTTTTGTGTTTAACCCCTTCTTAACAATGTACATACATTGAAAATACACACAACTCTGACTCAAAACACCGGACATTTGAGGCATTTAAGAAACCCCGCCCGGATACCCCGGACAGTCTTGCAAAAGAGGACATGTCTATGGTCAGTCTAATATAGAGACACTAGGCTTAGTGGTGGCTGTCACTCTTGTATGTTTTGGAGCCCCTCTTTGGCTGGAGTAGGTAGGTAGGTAAGTTTTTGGTTTATGCTATATAAATAGCTTTAGTTAGTCAGCTTACCTTTCTTTTCTAGAGGTGTATTTTGGTGTTTTGTTCATTTGTTTTTTTTTGGCTTCACGGTGGCAGAGGGGTTAGTGCGTCTGCCTCACAATACGAAGGTCCTGCAGTCCTGGGTTCAAATCCAGGCTCGGGATCTTTCTGTGTGGAGTTTGCATGTTCTCCCCGTGAATGCGTGGGTTCCCTCCGGGTACTCCGGCTTCCTCCCACTTCCAAAGACATGCACCTGGGGATAGGTTGATTGGCAACACTAAATTGGCCCTAGTGTGTGAATGTGAGTGTGAATGTTGTCTGTCTATCTGTGTTGGCCCTGCGATGAGGTGGCGACTTGTCCAGGGTGTACCCCGCCTTCCGCCCGATTGTAGCTGAGATAGGCGCCAGCGCCCCCCGCGACCCCGAAAGGGAATAAGCGGTAGAAAATGGATGGATGGATGGATGTTCATTTGTTTGACAGCACCTGTATTCCCACGCTTGGCTAGTGTTGCAAAAACAAGACAAACAAAAGAGAAGAGTGAAAAAAATTGAAATGAGCATCATTTCAGCAAACATGTTGTTATGACACTTGTGTCATGTGAGACTTGATACAAGTCTGTTAAACTGTTTTTTAAACTCCTATTGTGATGGATATCTGTTAAATGAAGCAAAATCGATAAAATTGTGAATACATAAACAGCCAATTAGCTTGATGACAAACTATTGTACGATCAGATGTTCAGTTATTTATATTTTCAATTAAAATTTAATTAAGACATGACAGCTCGCTTGCTGTTGGTGAATTACAAGTTCATTCTGTGCAACAACAAAAAAATGCTAGTCAATGTTGTACCTACAATATTTGTTCGATAACATTATTGTGTCAGATGAAATCTAAGTCAGCGTTAAGGAAAATTACGAATAAAGTCTCAGTTTATAATCGGAACACTGGCACGAAACTAACAGTAGATAATTAAGCTGGGAACAATTTTACTGATAGTCATTAAGACGGTATAATAATCTTCAATTCATTAATCTTGAAAAAGTCAACATCTCTATCTAGAATCCCACCTGCCTGCACAGCTGGTGGCACTTAAGGCTGATTGAACAGGTAGAGGGGAATGTACCGCCCCTCGATGATGCAGCCAAGGGTGGGCCGTTGTCTTCCATGTTTCACTCCGCCTCCACGCCCTGTCAGGCGGTGCTGGAGTGAAACACCACAAAATATATACATATATATATATATATATATATATATATATATATATATATATATATATATATATATATATATATATATATATATATTTAAAATATGCAAAAATATACCATCATAAAAATGTATACAATTATTTGTTGCTCGATCTCGTATCATGATATCAATTTGAGCTTTTTACATTTGTTTCATTAAGTGATCATTTGTTTCTTAGCTCTCTAAAAAAAAAAAAAAAAGACATCACTCAGATGTCTGATACAAATCTGAGAGTTAAAATCAAGGTACACACTGGACAAGTCCTCCTTGCAGGGCCAACACAGACTGACTGACAACCATTCACACTCACTTTCACACATTAGGGACTTGTTAACGTTGCCATCAGAGAGAAACCACACCGTCAGGGGGAGACATGCAAACTACACACAGATAGACCCGGGGCCCGGGAATCAACCCCCCGACATTCCCACTGTAGGGCACAAGCACTTACCTCTAGAAAGTTAATGCATGTTAAAAAGGCTCAAAAATGTATTTTGAGCATAACATGGCTGTTTGAGTTAAGGTTTGAATCTCAGAATTGTAGTGAGTGAGTCACAGAACACAACGTGTGTTTAAAAAATTAAAAAATAAGCGGATGATGTATATATACCATACCTCTATATTGTCTGAATTAATTATTTTCTCAATTGTTTGCATGATGAAAACTGAAATATGAATGAGGTATAGTTAAAATGTGCCATTCCAGATGCACTACTCAATTTTCTTTTTTCCTGAGATAGAAAAGAGTCATCTAATAATTCAAATAGTCAGCAGTGAGAGACAAAACCAAGTATGACTCTTAATGAGATGTAATTATGACTTCTGAGTTTAGATCAGGAAAAGAGATAACTGTCGGACATTTTTTTTACACAGTGCTAACTGTGGGATTTATTTCTCAGGTGATACATCTGAGAAGTCAAATAGTGAGTAGTGAGAGACAAAACCAAGCATATTTCTCACTTAGACTGACTGAAAACAAGGTAATTAATCTCTTATTGTTGTTGAGTTCCAATCAGTAAAAGAGAAAACTTTTAGACAACTTTGAGATCTCACACATCACTCGCTATGAGAGTTATTTCTCAGGAGACACATTTGAGAAGAATGAGAAAACCACTTTTGTCTTGATTAGTTTTATTTCATGTCCAGGAGTGCTGAGATATTACAATCTTGACAGCAACCTCCTCCAGGTGATCGAAGCACTTAACAGTAACTCCAGCAGTGTGTTTTTTTTTTTTTAACAACCTTTCTCTAAGTCTTCTAAGCATATACTTGGAGAGCATCATGCAAGAAACGCTGAAATACCACCACACCACCCTTCCTATTGGAGAACGTTCTCTCTGCAATTGACGCTTTGCAGATGACATAGATCTATTAGAAGGTAGTGAAGAAGACCTCACTCCAAGACCTCACGTCCAAGTTGTAGATGGCATCAAGAGCTTATGGAATGAAAGTCAGCTTGAAAAAAGTAAGGTCCTAGTCAACAGATCCAGTTAACAACCTGCAACCAACATCATGCTGAACGGCCAAAGACTTGAAGAAGTGGAAACCTCCAAGTACTTGGGGTCCACACTGCAAGGATGGCAGTTCTGCAGGGGAAGTTAGAGTAAGACTCGGCCTGGGTTTATCTGTTATGACGAGACTGAATTTGATCTGGAAAAGCAACTCCATCAGCCTCCTCGTGAAGATCAAGCTGTACTGGTCCTTTGCTTTTCATCCTCCTCTACGGATGTGAGAGCTGACCACTCACTAGTGACACTGAGCGAAAAATCCAGGCGTTTCAGCACAAGTGTTTCAGGAAGCTCATACGCATTCAAACGAAGAGCACAAGCCCAATGACTACGTTAGGCTGAAAGTTGTAAGCTTGCCTGGTTTGACCACATTTCCTGTCACGACTCGTTGCCAAAGACCATCCTCCAAGGTGCAGGCGAGGGAAAGCCTCGCAGAGGCAGACAACGCAAGGCCTGGCTCAACAACATCAAAGAGTAGACAGACCACACCCCAGCTGCCCTACTGGGCTAGGCCGAAGACCGTGGGCAGTGAAGAGCACTGATTGACCAGTCTAGCATGGTACCCTCTTGTCCTGGGATGAAAGAGAGAAAGAGATGTCCAGGAGACATATTAGATCTCAATTTCAGTTTTGCTTATCTCCCGGTACCGACCTCTATATATACCTTTTTTATAAATCATGTTTTTGAGAGGGAAAGATATATTTATAGTGTACTCTACACAGAACATAACCACGTTGATTATAAAAAAAACATCGTTATAGAATCAAATATTTGCTGTGCCCTGTAATGGAATCAATAAGCTGGTGTTATTTTAAGGACTTGAAGTTGGTAGGACTTGAAGTTGGAATGCAACTTCCGCCTTTCAATGCATTGTGGGGAAATGTAAGGACAGCCGAACACCTCTATTTTATAGGGTGTAACATTGCGAAGCGGTTAGTCAGCTTTCCACTGTCTGAAAATTTATTTTAAAATTAATTATTTAATTTTCCAATAGATTAAAAGATAACAAAAATCCAACTGCAGAATAGACCCAATTCAATGTAAAGAAAATAAATAAATACATATTTTATGCTACAAAATGTGTCTCAGGCTTTACGGTGGAAGAGGGGTTAGTGCGTCTGCCTCACAATACGAAAGTCCTGCAGTCCTGGGTTCAGTCCCAGGCTCGGGATCTTTCTGTGTGGAGTTTGCATGTTCTCCCCGTGAATGCGTGGGTTCCCTCCGGGTACTCCGGCTTCCTCCCACTTCGAAAAACATGCACCTGAGGATAGGTTGATTGGCAACACTAAATTGGCCCTAGTGTTTGAATGTGAGTGTGAATGTTTGTCGTATCTGTGTTGGCCCTGTGATGAGGTAGCGACTTGTCCAGGGTGTACGCCGCCTTCTGCCCGATTGTAGCTGAGATAGGCGCTAGCGCCCCCCGCGACCCCATAAGGGAATAAGCGGTAGAAAATGGATGGATGGAAAATGTGTCTCATGTACGTCTATTTTCCTTAAACTATGTACTGACATATGTGGATTAGTATTTACAGACTTAGCATTATACAGAACTTGTACATTTGGACTCATTTTATTAATCGCAAATGTTAGTAGGGGATATATAATATTTCAGCAGATTTGTGTCCTGCCAGAAAATGTGTCCCCACCTTTATTTTCCTCAAATGATGTAAGAACAAGCAGCATAACTTGTACATTTGGACTCATTTTATTAATCACCGATGACGTTTGTTGGGATACATAATATTTCAGCATACTTGTGTGCTGCCAGAAAATATGTCCCTTGTTTATTTTCCTCAAATAATGTACTAACATCATGTAGGTTACCTCAGTAAACATTTAGTAGCATCTACAGCTAAAATTGAACATTTGGACTGATTCTGTTAATTGCAGAAAACATAGGGATGCATAATATTTCGGCCTATTTTTTTTTTCTTTTTGTAGGATATTTCATAAACTGCTAAACTTATAAAACAATAATAAAAGGGTAATTCTTGTTACATAAAGATAGATCTTGTAGAAAAATATACACTTTAATATTGTTTGAACGTTGACAATGATAATTATAATATTTATACGAACATCAACATTGTTACTCACGATTTGTTACTGGGCAACAACACAAGTTAAAGATAAATAAGGACTTCTAACACAACAGACATATTGTGGCTCAACAGTTTAGCAAGAACTAATTCAAACGTGGGCTGGCAGAATTATACGATTTATATCCTGTAATTACTCACAAACAAATTTCACATTAATCAAATACACACTTAGATTAATGATGCAATTTATTTTGAGCGTACAATCTCTTTTACCTTAACCACAATTATGTCTGGGATCAGATCAATACATGCTCCAGTATAAAAATGAGTGAGAATCTCGAAAATTTCATTCCAATTTACATCCTGAAAAAACTTTAAATAAAACTTTTACCAAGTTTAATGCAAGTAAATGACAGATTAGAGTAAAACATTTGAAAACAATCCTGGATGACATTCTGATAATACAATTGCATTTTTTTTTTACAAATATTGAGGTCTTTTCTACAGCAAATTTAAACTATGCAAGCGAGTAATCACCTGTGATTATTCATGATTAATCTAAATTCCATAATGTGATTAATCTAATGGAAAAATAAATAACTTGACAGCCCAACTAAGATAATTTTCATGTGATACAAAAGAAACCCTCTTCTGTTAATGATGAGCCTTTGAGGCATTCATGGTAACCACGGCAGACGCACAGCACACTGAATCTGAAAGACAAAGAATCAAAGTTTTTTTTTTGTTATGTCTTTGAAGATACCCTACATTGTTTTTGTATTACGTCACAAATATAATTTCATGTGGAGCAAAATAACATCTAAAACAATTATCCTCGGTACATCAGTGTACCATTTTCCATGAAAAAAAACAACACTGAATTGCTTGAGTTACCCAACTCGTGTATTAGTGATGTTCATGTTCTTTACAATGGTGGCATTTGTCTGCCAGGTCGTCCATTAAAAATTAAGAAAACAGGAAATATATGAGCATACATAATTTTGTCCTGCACCAACATTTACCTTATAATTAGGTAACTTGAGAGTGTTTGGATTAGATTAGATAGTACTTTATTTATTCCGTCAGGAGAGTTCCTTCAGGAAAATTAAAATTTTCAGCACAATCCCATTCAAGTTTAGACAAACATTACAGGGAGACAGAACAGGATCGCTGACGGGTCTGCCGGCTTCCAGCGCCCCTTACAAAAAAGATGAGATAAAGGTAAACAAGGGGGGGGAGAGAAAAAAATAGAAGATTAAAATAAAATTTAAAAAATCGGTCTTTGCCTGGGCCCTGGAGAGGAGGTGCAGACTGAGGCCAAGGGAAAAAAACAAAAAAATAAAAAAAAAATAAAAAAACAACTCATAACCATGGTACACATCCCTCTTCCATGTGTGTAAGAGGGAAACATCAAACATCAAAGAACACAGAGGACATTAAAGACATTAAAGCAGCAGATACAACCGGACACTTCTACATACAGCTATGAATAAAAAGTAAAATAAACATATCCACTGTGGTGGCCTCTGCGGTGTTCCACGCCATCGTCTGCTGGGGAGGAGGGAGCATGTTCAGAGACAGAAGCAGACCCAACAAAGCAACCAAAACAGCCGACTCCACTCTCGGCCAGTGTCCAGTCCGAATGGATGAGCGAGGATACGTCCAAGGTGACTGAGGTGTCCGACACCTGCTCACCCAGTCAAGACACCGCGAAGCCTCTCCGTCCCAGCGCTCAGTGCTAGCTCCGCAGCCCTGTCCCTTCATCCGCATCTCCTCCAGTACATCCAAACATACTCTGGTGTAGCAGACACCCAGCAGCTGGTCTCCATAGCCAAAAGGCTCCCGGGAGGCAGATCCAGAGGTCCACAAAAAAAGCCCCACAGAGGTCACGAAAGTGCCACCCCTTGTCACACAGTCCCAAAGGGTCCCGGACCAAAAGGCAAAAAAATATAATAAGACATGAAAACAAGAGGGAATCACAAAAGGATGACACAAGAGCCCAGAGCTCCTGCCTACAGCAGCCACTACAGCAGCGCCATCTTGGAAAAAAAAAATCTTAATGGAGCCTATGGAAAGGGTGACTGCAATGTAGAGCATTGTCTGCTTGTTACAGGTTTTGTGGCGGGAAAACAAAGACCTTACTTTTTCAGGGCAACAGGTATGTTGTGGTTTCTTTAAAGGTAAACATGGATTATATGATATATTATACACTTTCAGAAGGTTCCTCCCACTTCCAAAGACATGCACCTTGGGATAGGTTGATTGGCAACACTAAATTGGCCCTAGAGTGTGAATGTGAGTGTGAATGTTGTCTGTCTATCTGTGTTGGCCCTGCGATGAGGTGGCGACTTGTCCTTCTGCCCGATTGTAGCTGAGATCAGCACCAGCGCCCCCCGCGACCCCAAAGGGAATAAGCGGTAGAAAATGGATGGATGGATGGACTATCAGAGGGTGTTGAGCAATGTGTTAGTATGCAGGATCATTTTGATCAAACACAATACATTTAAGCTTCTGTGAAGATACATTTGTCAATCCACATCTGGCAAACTTGACAGATATGTTTTACGAGCGGACGTATGCTGAAATACGTTGTTTTGCCTTAAATTAAAGGCCTACTGAAACCCATTACTACCCACCACGCAGTCTGCTAGTTTATATATCAATGATGAAATATTAACATTGCAACACATGCCAATACGGCCTTTTTAGTTTACTAAATTGCAATTTTAAATTTCCCGGGAGTTTTGTCTTGAAAACGTTGTGTAATGATGAGGTGTACGCAAGACGTCACAGGTTTTTAGGAAGTATGAGCGCTACGCACACACACAGCTAAATGTCGTCTGCTTTAACGGAATAATTATAAAGTATTTTGGAGAACTGTGTTGCTGAATCTTTTGCAATTTGTTCAATTAATATTGGAGAAGTCAAAGTAGCAAGATGGAGTTGGGAAGCTTTAGCCTTTAGCCACACAAACACACGGTGATTCCTTGTTTAAAATTCCTGGAGGTGAAAATTTACCATGGATCAGAGCGCGGTCAAGCGAACATGAAACACGACGGAATGTCAACCAGCAGGTTTCGGTGAGAAAATTGTGGTTAAAAAAGTCGCTTCTTACCGGAGAAAAGCTGAGCTTGTGTCGTCCATGAAGCTGCCGTCGACTTCCCTGAGACATTGGCTTCAAGACACCCGTGGACGTACACCTCCAACTATCAGGTACTGTTAAACTCACTAAAACTCTAGCAACACAATAGAAAGATAAGGTATTTCCCAGAATTATCCTAGTAAATGTGTCTAAAAACATCGGAATCCGTCCCAATGCAAACGTGTTTTTTTTTCTAGTCCGTCACTATCAATATCCTCAATCACGAATCTTTAATCCTCGCTCAAATTAATGGGGAAATTGTCGTTTTCTCGGTCCGAATAGCACTTTTTGTTGGAGGCTCCCATTATAAACAATGTGAATATGTGAGGAGCCATCACACTTGCTACGTCATCGTCTGCGACTTCCAGTAAAGGCAGGGCTTTTCTCTTAGCACCGAAAGTTGCGAACTATGTCATGGATGTTCTCTACTAAATCCTTTTAGCAAAAATATGGCAATATCGCGAAATAATCAAGTATGACACATAGAATGGACCTGCTATCCCAGTTTAAATAAGAACATCTCATTTTAGTAGGGCTTTAAATGAGTCCAAATGTACATGTTTAGCTGTGAATGTGTACAGAATAGACCACATTATGTTAGTGCATAATTTGAGGAAAATAGAGGAGGCACACATTTTCTAGCAGCACACAAGTATGCTGGAATATTGTGTATAGCTTCATCTGTGATTAATAAAATGAGTCCAAATGTACACATTTCGTAAAATGCCAAGTCTGAATAAAATAATCAGCATGATGCTAGTACAAAGTTTGAGGGAAATAGACGTACGAGGGACACATGTTCTGCCATTAAATATAAGTTACTATAGTAACCCTTACATTTTGGTCTCTTACCAACTTCGACAATTGAGTTGTTTGATTGATGGTTTTGCTGTCTTTCTTGAAGCACAAAGGCAGGACACGCTTGACACCTCACAACCATCTCTTCTCGTCTCCCACTTTCTCTTCTTTTTCTCTCGAGCTCCTCACCCGTCCGTTCCCTATTCGGGCACACGGAAACAATAAATAGAAACGAATTTGATTGATTGATTAATTGAAACTTTTATTAGTAGATTGCACAGTACAGTACATATTCCGTACAATTGATCACTAAATGGTAACACCCCAATAAGTTTTTCAACTTGTTTTAATCGGGGTCCACGTTAATCACTTCATGGTAATGCGGGACCGTATAAAATAAAATGCATTACAATACAACAAATGTCCATCCATCCATTTCCTACCGCTTATTCCCTTTTGGGGTCGCGGGGGGTGCTGTTGCCTATCTCAGCTACAATCGGGCGGAAGGCGGCATACACCCTGGACAAGTTGTTACCTCATCGCAGGGCCGACACAACATTCACACTCAGTGTTGCCAATCAACCTATTCCCATCTTTGGAAGTGGCAGGAAGCCGGACTTCCCGGAGGAAACACACGCAGTCACGCGGACAACATGCAAACTCCACACAGAAAGATCCCGAGCCCGGGATTGAACCCAGGACTACTCAGGACCTTTGTATTGTGAGGCAGACTCACAAACCCCTCCTCCATAGTGCTGCCCTACAAAAAATGTTATTTGAAAATAACAATAACGTGACTCAATATTATGTAAATAAGAATGAATGCCTAAAAAATTACTTTCCTTACATAAATAATTTTTTTATTTTATTTTTTTGTATGTAATTAGGTCTAATCTGCAGTGTTGTTCCCATTGGATTTGTGGTATATTTTAATCTACCAGTAGATTAAACAAATATTTTAAAAAAATTAAGATGCAGGATGTTATTAATTTAATTTCCAGACAGTTGCAGGCTATTACACCGTTACAATACAGATGCATCATTTGTGCAGCATAAGTACAACACAAAATGTACAGATGATGAATTTATCAGTGAAAATATGTCACACATCACACCCACATGATCAAGATCGTAATAATCGACAATTTGACATCGACAAGCGGTAGGAAATGGATGGATGGATGGACATCGCTAATAACACGGAAGTGTGACGCTATCTGAACGCAAACACAGCTCCGCCCTCATGCGCGCTCCCGCCCGTGCACGACACCTCAAGGCTGTAATATGGAAGCAACCAAAGCAAACACATCAGCTTGTTTTGCCTTTGGAAACATCACAACATGACGGCTTTTTACACTTGGTGTAATAAGTATACGAATCACTCTTTATCACGTTCGTTAATCTTTGCTCGCCCTAAATGTCAACACGTTGTAATGACGGCTTTAGAGACAGAACCCTTATGACGTTGCCCGTGTTAAAGTCATCTTGTTAGGGGGTGTGAGTATGCTCCTCCTCGGTGTCCTGGGACTTCTTTGTGCAACATTGTGCAAAGTCAGCGTTTGTTCGGAAGATACAGTAGGCCTTCCCTGATCCATAAGTAAGTGACATCTTTCTAAAACTCATCGTAATTGAACAATAGGATCATGTTGGTGGACAAGATAAAAATGCCTTATCATCTTAAACTAATCTAAATGGGCCTCCATTTTGATGTTTTTCATTTTCAAAACTAATACAATATATGTCTGGACTTAAGTCAACTTTGGTGATCGTTAAAGGTCCTGGGGACCCATAAGGTTCTCAGTCATTAAAAGTGTTAAAGTGATGTTTTACTTTCAATATTTAAATATCTATAGATCAACTTCAGATCTAATGAACTGAAGACATAAAGCTTGATTTATTTTAATGTTTTAGTCCTATTAGTCAAAATCCTCTTTTAAGAGGATGACCACAAAATATTAAATAGTTTCCCCCACAATATTTTAAAGAGAAATATCCATCCATCCATTTTCTACCGCTTATTCCCTTTTGGGGTCGCTGGCGCCTATCTCAGCTACAATCGGGCGGAAGGCGGTGTACACCCTGGACAAGTCGCCACCTCATTGCAGGGCCAACACAGATAGACAGACAACATTCACACTCACATTCACACACTACGGGCAATTTAGTGTTGCCAATCAACCTATGGATGGATATTTGATTTAAAGTAATTGGAATCATAAATAGGCAAATAATTGCTTTTGGATCATTATTCGTTTGAGCATTGACTAAAGGTCTCGGTGATCCAAAAGGCTCCTCATAAAAGTGTTAAAAATAAGTCATAAATGTTATTTTAACTTTGAATGCTTACATCTCTATATCAGCTTTAAGATCTATCAGTTGGTATTATTTTTGGAGCAGTGACAGTTTCAAAGTAAAAACTACCGACTGTACATGGTGGCAGTTTTGTGTTATTGGTGGCAATATTGCAACATTTTCTTGCTACATTATACCCTTTCGCGCTTTTTATTTCATTTCATTTTCATTTTATTTTCATTTCAGTTAAAAAATTAGGGCCCTTAAAATTAACACATTCAACATTACTGTTTTGAGTTACTTAATGTTTTATATTGATTTAAATCTCAAAAAACATTCATTTTATCACCACAAAGCCTTGGTAAATAACAATTGACTGTCATTTAGGTAACCGATATATTAGAACAAACTCTTTGATACAGTGCATTACGACATTGCAGAATGCAAATATATAATTAATACATTGTTAAATACCTTTGTGTTAAGCAAAACTAAGCATGATTGTTTAGTTTTGGTTGTGAAGTCAGGTGGTCAAAAATGAAACATGGTCTATTTTTAAATAGACCTTGTTTCATTTTTAACTATATAGTAATATAGAACCGTGGTTTTCAAATTTGGTGGCGGGCCTTCCTCGGAATGGGTTCAGATGACACACATCAGTTTACTAAACTCATCTTCAGTTATATTCAAAGGCAAAAATAATGAATTACTAGTTAGGATAAGCAGAAAACACCACCAAATCTCCTCAATAAAATCAGTTTTTCGGGAAGTAGAACAAATAATTGATATGTCTATAGGTTCCTAGTTAGTTGTTCAAGGCTTTACAATTGAGAAGGTTCTCTTTTGCAAGTTGTCACAAATTTGATTAGTCCACCGTGTCTCTTAAATTATGCATTGGTAATATTAATACTATTACCTGGTAAATATCAATAGATTGTTGGTACATCATGAATATAATGAGTTGAATCACATTATTCTCATCAATACTTTGCCTTTGTGTTTCAGGAACCTCTCTCCTTAAGGAAATATGGTGAGTGTTCAATGGCTTTTTCCCCTCTCAATCAAGCAAGTTAAAAAATATTTAAGATTTGAAAATTACAATTTTTTTTGCCTTGGATCAATCCTTAATATGTGATGTAAGAGATGTAAATGTAAATGGACATGTTAACATGTAAAAAAAAATTGGAAGGGTCTTGAATCTTTCTTTAGGAAGTTGCTAGGATGGTATAATAAATGTGTGTGTGTGTGTGTGTGTGTGTGTGTGTGTTGTGGTAAACACGCTAGCGGGTCTACCTGGTTGATCCTGCCAGTAAGTCGCATATGCTTTGTCTCAAAGATTAAGCCATGCAAGTGCAAAAGAGTTTGACAGCAGTATGTGTGTGTATATATGTATATATGTATGTATGTGTGTGTATGTATGTATATATGTAAAGATATATGTGTATCTGTATATACATATATATATATGTATATATATGTATATATATGTATATATATATATATACATGTATATATATATATATATATATATATATATATATATATATATATATATATACATACATGTATATATGTATTATAAGGGGTGTAACGGTACGTGTATTTATATTGAACCGTTTCGGTACGGGGATTTCGGTTCGGTACGGGGGTGTACCGAACGAGTGTCTCAGCTAAAGTTTTAACAAGCCGCTTTGCTTCTTCTACCTCTGTCTCAGCACCCAGCATTGTCCCACCCACACAACCATCTGATTGGTTACATATATAGCGGTGAGAGCCAATCAGCAGTGCGTATTCAGAGCGGTAACAGCCAATCAGCAGTGCGTATTCAGAGAGCGCATGTGGTAAATGCTTCAGCGTCGAGCAGATAGGTGTTTAGCAGGTGTGCATAAGGCAGCATACTCTGCCCAAATGATAATAAACACCTCCCAGTCAACTACTACTAACATCACTATGAGCCCGTTGACCTTCTAGAAACTTAAACTGCAGCTCAGCTCGCTCGCAGTTCTGGCTTGAGGTGAAGGCTAATTAGCTTTTAGCATAACGTTAGCTCATTTTGCGGTGTGTGTGTGTGTAAGTGTGTGCGTGTTTTTTACGGCCAGAAAAGCTTTGAATGGCAGGGTCCCTGCTATCACACGTTGATAAAAAAAAAAACCATTTACATAATAAAAATCAACTACAGGCTTCTCAAAAGCTGTGATAACTTAAGCATTAAGAGTTGACTTGGAACTGTTTAATGTTGCACTTTTTATATGTAGAAGAAGTTTTGTAATTTTATTTAACCCGAGCAACAACTTGAGACAGTTTAATGTGGATTAACGTGGGTAGAATTATTATAGTGTTCCCAATGTTAAAAAGGATAAAACCATTGTTTACAAATTTGGTAAATAAATAACCCAAAAATTTATATTTAGTTTTCTCACTGTATCAAAAATTAAACGAACCGTGACCTCTAAACCGAGGTACGTACCGAACCGAAATTTTTGGGTACCGTTATATGTACGTGTGTGTGTGTGTGTGTATATATATATATATATATATATATATATATATATATATATATATATATACATATATATATACATATATATATATATATATATGTATATATATATATATATATATATATATACACATATATATATATATATATATATACATATATATAGGTGTGGGAAAAATCACAAGACTACTTCATCTCTACAGAACTGTTTCATGAGGGGTTCCCTCAATCATCAGGACATTTTAATGGAAGCATTCACATACAATGGTTTATATAGGGCACAGAGTGGGTGGGTACAGGCAGGCGTAGGGTGTGGTGATTGGCTCATGTGTTACCTAGGAGGTGTTTCCGTCTGTGGCGGCATGTTGAAATGATTTCACTGCGCTTGTTGAGGGATGATAGATCTGGATGATATATAATAAACAGTTTCTTTTTTAAGCATAGGTTGCATCTTTTATTACCACTGTTGTACGGTGTGCTGGATGCAAGAATTTGCCATGTTATTGAATATTCAACATTATTGGTTTTGAGGTTCCAAATGTGTTTGCTGAGTTCTGTAGAATTCCGCAAAGTCTGGTTTCTAAAGGAGGCGTTGTGATTATTCCATCTTGTTTTGAACGCTCCTTCGGTTAATCCTACGTACGTGTCGGATGTGTTAATGTCCTTGCATATTACCTTTGTCGTTTACCATCCATCCATCCATCCATTTTCTGCCGCTTATTCCCGTTCGGGGTCACGGGGGGCGCTGGCGCCTATCTCAGCTACAATCGGGCGGAAGGCGGGGTACACCCTGGACAAGTAGCCACCTCATCGCAGTGTCGTTTACCAAGCAAAGGTAATACGCAAGGACATTAACACATCCGACACGTACGTAGGATTAACCGAAGGAGCGTTCAAAACAAGATGGAATAATCACAACGCCTCCTTTAGAAACCAGACTTTGCGGAATTCTACAGAACTCAGCAAACACATTTGGAACCTCAAAGACAATAATGTTGAATATTCAATAACATGGCAAATTCTTGCATCCAGCACACCTTACAACAGTGGTAATAAAAGATGCAACCTATGCTTAAAAGAGAAACTGTTTATTATATATCATCCAGATCTATCATCCCTCAACAAGCGCAGTGAAATCATTTCAACATGCCGCCACAGACGGAAACACCTCCTAGGTAACACATGAGCCAATCACCACACCCTACGCCTGCCTGTACCCACCCACTCTGTGCCCTATATAAACCATTGTATGTGAATGCTTCCATTAAAATCTCCTGATGATTGAGGGAACCCCTCATGAAACAGTTCTGTAGAGATGAAGTAGTCTTGTGATTTTTCCCACACCTACATATATATGTATATATATATATATATATATATATATATATATATATATATATATATAATATGTGTGTATGTATGTATAGATACGTATATACATTATATATATACATATTAGGGGTGTAACGGTACACACAAATTTTGGTTCGGTACGTACCTCGGTTTAGAGGTCATGGTTCGGTTCATTTTCGGTACAGTAAGAAAACAACCAAATATTATTTTTTTGGGTATTTACTAAATTTGTAAACAATGGCTTTATCCTTTTAACATTGGGAACACCATAATCATCCTGCCCACGTTAATCCACATTAAACTGCCTCAAGTTCTTGCTTTGATTAAATAAAATGACAAAACCTTTTCTCTACATATAAAAGGTGCAATATCAAACAGTTTCAAGTCAACTCATCATGCTTCATTTATTACAGGATTTGTGAAGCATGTAGTTGACCTTTATTATGTGAATGTTATATTTTTATCAACACGTGATAGCAGGGACCCTGCCATTCAAAACTAGGCTGCTACATTGCTAATGATTAATGTAACTATTGCTGAGAGACTATTCATACCTGAACACCATGGAGTTCAAAGAAATAACAGACAGACAGGGCTTTGCTGCCCCTAACACGCACGCACACACACACACACAGCAAAATGAGCTAACGTTACGCTAAAAGCTAATTAGCCCTCACCTCAAGCCAGAACTGCGAGCGAGCTGAGCTGCAGTTGTGAATTGTGAATTATATTTATATAGCGCTTTTTCTCTAGTGACTCAAAGCGCTTTACATAGTGAAACCCAATATCTAAGTTACATTTAAACCAGTGTGGGTGGCACTGGGAGCAGGTGGGTAAAGTGTCTTGCCCAAGGACACAACGGCAGGGACTAGGATAGCGGAAGCGGGAATCGAACCTGCAACCATCAAGTTGCTGGCACGGCCGCTCTACCAACCGAGCTAAACCGCCCCTAGTTTAAGTTTCTAGAAGGTCAACGGGCTCATAGTGATGTTATTAATAGTTGTTGTGACTGGGAGGCTTTTTTTTATAATTTGGAGAGAGTACACTGTGTTATGCTACCCTGCTAAACACATATCTGCTCGACGCTGAAGCATTGACTACATCGCTCTGAATACGCACGGCTGATTGGCTTTGTATGTTACCAATCTGATGGTTGTGTGGATGGGTCAATGCTGGGTGCTGACACAGAGGCAGAAAGCAGAGCAGCTTGTGAAGACTTTTGCTCACAAACTCGTTCGGTACACCCGCGTGCCGAACGGGAACCCCCGTACCGAAACTGTTTAATACAAATACACGTAGTGTTACACCCCTAATACATATACATATATAGGTATACATACATACCTGATTATATATATATATATATATATGTATACCTGAATCTCTGATTTTTTGCAGATTTTAAGTTTATCCATCTCTGATTTTTTGCAGACTAAGTTTATCCAGCATTTAGCATACATGTACTTATTTGTTTTGGCTTGTCACAAACCAGAGGTGGGAAAACTGGGACAAACATTATTATTGAAAGTGAGCACCCCCCGCGACCCAGAAAGGGACAATTTTTTTGTTTTTCACAGCATCCATAAACAATTCCATTATGTAAATTATTGGAATATTTGGAAAGTTAATTCAATGTAAAGATGATAAGTCATGGCTTTTTTTTTTCATCCTGCAGCGTGAGTGTATCTCGGTGCACGTCGGCCAGGCAGGTGTTCAGATTGGCAACGCCTGCTGGGAGCTTTACTGCCTGGAACATGGAATCCAGCCAGATGGACAGATGCCCAGTGACAAAACGATTGGAGGTGGAGACGATTCCTTTAACACCTTCTTCAGTGAGACCGGAGCAGGAAAGCATGTTCCCAGAGCTGTTTTTGTGGACCTGGAGCCCACTGTCATCGGTATATATTCCCCTCACTCATTTGTAGCTTGGGTTTAGTTTAGGGTCAGATGACAGCTCTCCCGTCCAAAGGCAAAACCTAGTAACTCGCTTCTAGCTGATTTTGAGAAAACAAAGGAAAACCAATCTATTTTGATGCTGTTTTACAAAGATCTACAAAGTCATCAAACGTATAGATGTTTTCATGAGCTTTCATTTTCTTGCCGATTGAGCCATGGATTGAATCTGCTCTCATGAACGTGTGCCCTTTCTCCAGATATTTTATCACAATCTCGGGTGGGCCCCATTCTGCGTTTGCACATTGGGCAAGAGCCGTGTACAGCGTCCAGTTTTTATTTTGACCTCCACAGTTATCTGCCCAAAAGAGTATGCAAAGGGAAGAATCAAGAACAATACATTTAATGAAGGTAATTGCAACGTCCTGGGCCAATCTTCCAAATATCCCCTCGTGCCATAATATCACATAATCAGGTTGACCGTCGGCCCCCATTCGTGGAAATGTCTCATTAAAGACAAAGAGGCGAATGACAAAGAAGCTCCGATTGGTCCCTTGAGATACTAGGTTTTTCTGTTGTATCTACGCGGTTATGTGGTAGTTGCTAGGTCCTGCCATGCACGTAACAGCTTACTTAAAGAACAAATTACAATATCGCATACACTAATGTAAAGCATATCACATAGGAACTCCAAACTTATTATCAGCTCAGTTTTGACCAAAATTGAGTTACTGGGTTTGCCTTTGGACGGGAGATCTGGCGTTTAACACAGTTTGCTTTGGACAAGAGGTGGGATACACTTTTAACGTGATCTCCCGTCAATCACTGTAAACAAACACCTGCTTACGCTCATACTCACCAAAAAATCTTGTTTGCCTTAACACTAATTTCATGCATTGATTCAATCTCTCTAGACGAGGTGCGCAGTGGAACATATCGACAGCTCTTCCACCCTGAGCAGTTGATCACTGGCAAGGAAGACGCTGCCAATAATTACGCGCGCGGTCACTACACAATTGGAAAAGAGATCATTGACCTTGTGCTGGACAGAATTCGAAAACTGGTAAGGAATCAAATTTAACCATGACTCCCGATCATAAGGACAAATATTTAATCTAATTTAATCCATTCTCACTGATGACAGGCTGACCAGTGCACTGGCCTTCAAGGCTTCCTGGTATTTCACAGCTTTGGTGGTGGCACTGGCTCTGGTTTCACCTCCCTCTTGATGGAGCGTCTATCTGTGGACTACGGCAAGAAATCCAAGCTAGAGTTCTCTATCTACCCAGCCCCTCAAGTCTCCACAGCTGTAGTGGAGCCCTACAATTCCATTTTGACCACACACACCACCCTGGAGCACTCTGACTGTGCCTTTATGGTTGACAATGAGGCCATTTATGACATCTGCCGCAGAAACCTTGACATGGAACGTCCTACTTATACTAACCTGAACAGGCTCATCAGTCAAATCACATCCTCCATCACTGCCTCACTTCGTTTCGACGGTGCCCTCAATGTTGATCTGGCAGAATTCCAGACCAACTTGGTTCCATACCCCCGTATCCACTTCCCTCTAGCCACCTATGCCCCCATCATCTCTGCTGAAAAGGCCTACCATGAGCAATTAACTGTGGCAGATATCACCAATGCTTGTTTTGAGCCTGCCAATCAGATGGTTAAATGTGACCCCCGCCACGGCAAGTACATGGCGTGTTGCCTGTTGTATCGCGGAGACGTGGTGCCAAAAGATGTCAATGCTGCTATTGCCACTATTAAAACAAAGCGCACCATCCAGTTTGTAGACTGGTGTCCCACTGGTTTCAAGGTGGGCATTAACTACCAGCCGCCCACTGTGGTTCCTGGTGGAGACCTGGCCAAAGTTCAAAGAGCCGTGTGCATGCTGAGCAACACCACCGCTGTTGCAGAGGCCTGGGCTCGACTCGACCACAAGTTTGACCTGATGTACGCTAAGCGTGCGTTTGTTCACTGGTATGTTGGTGAGGGAATGGAGGAGGGGGAGTTCTCTGAGGCCAGAGAGGACATGGCGGCCTTGGAGAAAGACTACGAGGAAGTCGGAGCCGACTCTGTTGATGATCAGGGAGAGGAGGGAGAGGAATATTAATAGGTAGAAATGCACTGGATACTCAGGAAACAATGATTGCTATGTGATCCTGAATGTGTTCACTGAGCAGTTTGACTGCTCAAACCAGAAAATGTGTTTGAGCACTCTAAATTTAAACATAATGAAAAACGCGTTCTGGCAAAACGTTATTTTGCTTAATTCACTTCCTACATAAAAATTATTTTTGTTTACTTTGTAAAATGTATAGGGTTTTGAAGTTCAATAGGCTCAGTCGCTTAGTTTGTCGATATATGAGGAGCTGCAATGCAGAAGTGATAATATCAGTAATTTATAGAGATACATTTATGTATATATGGCAAACTTGAGGATGAAATAAAGTTCATTAAACCATACAACTTCTGTTTTTATTTTGGCTTTGTTGTAAACAATTTTATCAATAACATTACTTTGTGACATCTTACATCACTGTTAACAATAAGTTTGATGTAATGTGGCCCACTCCATCCAAAATAATGGATGAATGTTAGCAGGCATGTTGGTGCTGGGAGATTTATATGAAGGCATTTTTATGAACAAATCCAATTTCTCAATTTTAAGTTATGTCTCACAATATCACTGAAAGACGAATCTGTTTGTGGTATACATGTTTTCGTTTAATGGAAGGTAAAGAAAATGACCCTACGGGTTGTTCTTCAAAATAAAGTAAAAGTTGAAATATAATATTTTATATTTTGACATGAGGCCATTTGCATTTGTATGTAGTTTTAAGAAATAGCAGTTTTTGTGACTGTCCCACTCACACATCTGATGTCATTTCTCACATTAAATTGATTTGACAGCCAATACTTGCAACCTGTCCCGCTTACAAATCTGATGTCAGCAGTCTCACCACTCATGGGGTCATTTTTACACAGCAATGTATGTGTAATGTTTTATCTCATACGAACATATTTTTCATCACATAATATGTGATCAATTAGGAGATTAAAATGAGTGATCAGATCAATGGTGAAAACAATGTTGGATATGTGGACAGTTTAATGTCTCAGGAACAAAAGGATGCCACGTCTTTTGATGGAAAAAAGTTCAGCCTGCATAGGGATCAGTATATAGACACCCCAAAAATCAAGTGAAAAAATGATGTGGCAGGCTCGTCCATTTTGCCTAAATTCAATTTCTGCAACTCAAAATTATTTTCAATATCTTGTGTGGCCCCCATGTGTTTGTATGCATGCTTGACAACATCGCGGCATGCTAATGAGACGACAGACTGTGTCTTGTGGGATGTCCTCCCAGATCTGTCTAAGGGCATCAGTGAGCTCCTGTAAAGTCTGAAGAGCAACCTGGCGGCGTCTGATGGACCGAAACATTATGTCCCAGAGGTGTTCTATTGGGTTTAGATCAGGTGATCATGAGGGCCATTCAATTGTGTCAACTCCTTCATTCTCCAGATACTATCTGCATACTCTTGCCACATGAGGCCGGGCATTGTCGTGGACTAGGAGGAACCCAAGACCTACTGCACCAGCGTAGGGTCTGACCATTCGTGCACGGATTTCATTCGATACCTAATGGCAGTCAGACTGCCGTTCTCTAGCCTGTAGAGGTCTGTTCGTCCCTCCATGGAAATGCCCCCCCAGACCATTATTGACCCACCACCGAACGGGTCATACTGAATGATGTTGCAGGCAGCATAGCGCGCTCCTTTGCTTCTCCAGACCCTTTCACGTCTATCACAGGTGCTCAGGGTAAACCTGCTCTCATCTGTGAAAAGCACAGGGCGCCAGTGGCCGACTTGCCAATTCTGGTGTTCAATGGAAAATACCAATCGAGCCACGGTTCTGAGCAGTGAGCACAGGGCACACTACAGGATGTCGTGTCCTGAGGCCCCCCTTCGTGAAGTCTGTTTCTGACTTTGGGCAGAGACATTCACACCAGTAGCCTGCTGGAGGTCATTCTGTAGGGCTCGGGCAGTGCTCAACCTGTTCCTCCTTGCACAAAGCAGATAGCGGTCCTACTGATGGAATGAGGACCGTCTACGGCCCTGTCAAGCTCTCCTAGAGTAACTGCCTGTCTCCTGGAATCTCGCCCCATGCTCTGGAGATTGTACTGGGAGACACATCAAATTCTGTAGGGCTCGGGCAGTGCTCAACCTGTTCCTCCTTGCACAAAGCAGATAGCGGTCCTACTGATGGAATGAGGACCGTCTACGGCCCTGTCAAGCTCTCCTAGAGTAACTGCCTGTCTCCTGGAATCTCGCCCCATGCTCTGGAGATTGTACTGGGAGACACATCAAATTCTGTAGGGCTCGGGCAGTGCTCAACCTGTTCCTCCTTGCACAAAGCAGATAGCGGTCCTACTGATGGAATGAGGACCGTCTACGGCCCTGTCAAGCTCTCCTAGAGTAACTGCCTGTCTCCTGGAATCTCCCCCATACTCTGGAGATTGTACTGGGAGACACATCAAATCTTCTTGCAACAGCACACATGGATGTGCCATCCTGGAGGAGTTGGACAATCTGCGCAACTTCAGGAGGGTTAAGAAATTGCCTCATGCTCCCAGTCATGATAATGACTCTAGCTAAAGCCAACACTTGTGGAAAAACAGTTAAAAAAGATCAAGAGGGAGGAACTTGAAATGGCCTCCACCTGCAAAACCAGTCCTGTTTCGGGGGCCATCTCGTTGTTGCCCCTATAGTGCAGCTGTTGTTAATTCCATCAACACCAATGCAGCTGAAACTGATTTACAACCCCTTCTGCCACGTACCTGACCAAAACCTTATCAGAAAAGTGCAATTGAATTCATGACATACCCTGATAAAAAAATGTTCCTTTAATTTTTTTGAGCAGTGTAGTTTCCTTTGCATTTCAAACATTGTCCATATTTAATGTGTTTTCATTGTAAAGTAACATTGCTGCTAGGGTCAGCGAGGATCCCTATGGACCTTGCCTGACATGATCCAGGACAGATGATATGAGGTGATTAGGGGCATTGACTCACAATCTGACATCTCAGAATTAGAGGACTGTCCCCCCCACTGAACAAGGCCAGTCAGACACAGGAGTTTTCTTAAGAGGAAATTGTGTTAAAAGTTTCATCAGATGTGTAAGTGGGACGGTCAAGAATTAAAGGTTCATCAAAGTGCCATGGATTACTGTCTCAAACTGTTGCCTGAAAAGAACGTTTTTAACCTTGGCCAGCTGACGTCAATGGAAAAAGCTGGCTTTCACCACTGTGCCAACTGACAGTCCAATTTAAAACCACTATCACTACGAAAGCCCAGGTTGGTGACCATGGGAGAGAGCTTAAGAGGACACCTCATGTCAAAAAATTTGATGGCCGGGTTAGGGGTCAAAGGTTAAGGGTGTGGGGCTAAGGAGGTCAAGGGGCGGGGCTAAAGGTCAAGGGGAACAAAGGGATGTCAAGGGTTGCTGCTCATGAATAATAATGAGGTTGACCTGTCAAAATTTGATGGATGGATGAGGTCAACCATCTGTCAAATTTAATGAATGAGGTTTGACATTGGGTCAACTTTGTTGAATGGGGTATTGTTGAATACCAAACAATCAATCAATGTTTACTTATATAGCCCTAAATCACTAGTGTCTCAAAGGGCTCCACAAACCACAACACAAACCACTACGACATCCTCGGTAGGCCCACATAAGGGCAAGGACAATTCACACCCAGTGGGACGTCGGTGACAATAATGACTATGAGAACCTTGGAGAGGACGAAAGCAATGGATGTCGAGCGGGTCTAACATGATACTGTGAAAGTTCAATCCATAATGGATCCAGCACAGCTGCGAGAGTCCAGTCCAAAGCGGATCCAACACAGCAGCAAGAGTCCCGTTCACAGCGGAGCCAACAGGAAACCATCCCAAGCGGAGGCGGATCAGCAGCGCAGGGATGTCCCAAGCCGATACACAGGCAAGCGGTCCATCCTGGGTCCCTACTCTGGACAGCCAGTATATCATCCATGGCCATCGGATCGGACCGGACCCCCTCCACAAGGGAGAGTGGGACATAGGAGAAAAAGAAAAGAAATGGCAGATCAACTGGTCTAAAAAGGGAGTCTATTTAAAGGCTAGAGTATACAAATGAGTTTTAAGGTGAGACTTAATTGCTTCTACTGAGGTGGCATCTCGAACTGTTACCGGGAGGGCATTCCAGAGTACTAGCCCGAAATGAAAATGCTCTATAGCCCGCAGACTTTTTTTGGGCTTTGGGAATCACTGATAAGCTGGAGTCCTTTGAACGCAGATTTCTTGCCGGGACATATTTTACAATACAATCGGCAAGATAGGCTGGAGCTAGACCGTGTAGTATTTTATACGTAAGCAGTAAAACCTTAAAGTCACATCTTAAGTGCACAGGAAGCCAGTGCAGGTGAGCCAGTATAGGCGTAATATGATCAAACTTTCTTGTTCTTGTCAAAAGTCTAGCAGCCGCATTTTGTACCAACTGTAATCTTTTAATGCTAGACATGGGGAGACCCGAAAATAATACGTGACAGTAATCGAGGCGAGACGTAACAAACGCATGGATAATGATCTCAGCGTCTTTAGTGGACAAAATGGAGCAAATTTTAGCGATATTACGGAGATGAAAGAAGGCCGTTTTAGTAACGCTTTTAATGTGTGACTAAAACGAGAGAGTTGGGTCGAAGATAATACCCATATTCTTTACCAAGTCGCCTTGTTTAATTGTTTGGTTGTCAAATGTTAAATGTGTATTATTAAATAGAGGTCGGTGTCTAGCAGGACCGATAATCAGCATTTCCGTTTTTTTGGCGTTGAGTTGCAAAAAGTTTGCGGACATCCATTGTTTAATTTCATTAAGACACGCCTCCAGCTGACTACAATCCGGCGTGTTGGTCAGCTTTAGGGGCATGTAGAGTTGGGTGTCATCAGCATAACAGTGAAAGCTAATACCGTATTTGTGTATGATGTCACCTAGCGGCAGCATGTAGATGCTGAAGAGTACAGGGCCAAGGACCGAACCCTGGGGAACTCCACACGTTACCTTAACGTACTCCGAGGTCAGATTGTTATGGGAGACGCACTGCATCCTATCAGTAAGATAAGAGTTAAAGCAAAACAGGGCTAAGTCTGACATACCAATTCGTGTTTTGGTACGTTCTAATAAAATATTATGATCGACGGTATCGAAAGCAGCGCTAAGATCGAGGAGCAGCAACATAGATGACGCATCAGAATCCATCGTTAGCAATAGATTATTAGTCATTTTTGGGAGGGCTGTCTCCGTAGAGTGATTTGCCCTGAAACCGGATTGAAAGGTTTCACATAGATTGTTAGACGCTAAGTGTTCATTTAGCTGATCCGCAACAATTTTTTCGAGGATTTTTGAAATAAAGGGAAGGTGAGACACTGGTCGATAGTTTACCATGAGGTCAGGATCGAGGTTAGGTCTTTTAAGGAGAGGATGAATAACCACTTTTTTGAATGCTATTTGCATTCACGCCATTTGCGTTCCAGCTTTCTACATAATAATTTCTGAGCTCTAGATCAAGGAACCAAATAACAATATTGTTTGACCATTTTGGATGTCTTGCACACCTATACCCTGATCACAAATTCAGTTCATGCACCTCTTATTTTAACCAACTCCTGTAACTTTAAGTCATGTTTCTTTTTCATATGTAATCTCCTTAATACCTATCTCATATTTTGTATTGTGTAAGCATACTTGGCTTTGGATGCTACATACCATAAACAAATTTATTTGTCTTGTAATTTTGTTTGATTACAGGTGCTGTAAGAAAAAAATGTGGTGACAGGGTCAGCCACAGACGCTGAGGTCACCAAACACACAATCAGGTGGTTCAACCTGGCAGCAGATCGGGCAGCGAGGAGACGAGTCCCGCCTCCACCTCCACAGACAGAGGATTAGAAATATGTTTCAATAAAAAACTTTTATTGAACTTCTTGTCATTCACCAATTATTAATTTTCTGATATGTTAACTGTGCATGGAGCAGCATTTCTTTTAAAATGTAGCCTAATAGATTAAATATTTATATTTACAATTTATATACAAATTTATATATTATATATTTACTTTATAGAGTGAATTGACCATTTTCTATTTCTGCCTATTGACAATATTGTTAGTTTAAAAATACAAGGCAATGCATATTTTTAAATATGCATTGCCTAAGCTTATAAGCTTCGACCTATATTGCTGTAGTAAAGCCTGGTAATATATCACTAGGATAAAATAGGAAACTAACACTATAGTGTTTGTTTCCTATTTTATCCTACCGCAAGAACAGAAGGGATTTTGAAAATAAGATAAACGGGTCCAAAATGGACCCCCACCAGATGAGCTAGGGTTTTTATGAGTCCGTTGCTGGTCCTTGGCGGATGTATGTGCGGGTCCCAAACGCACCCACCGCGGAGGTAAGGTTTTGATCACGGATGCGGAGCGAATCCAGCTCGGAGCCACTGCGGGTCCGCGACCCGCCTATGTGGCGGATCCGTTCCTGAGGAACGGTGGACCCCGATACGGGTCCTTTTCGCGGGTCCGTTCCGGAAAGTGCGATACCTCTGCGGGGGATCCGCCGCAGAGTCTTTTTGCTGTGTGGTAAATCATAAACGTTATTTTTTTTGCAAATAATAATTAACTTAAAATTTCATGGCTGCAACACGTGCCAATGTAGTTGGGAAAGGGCATGTTCACCACTGTGTTACATCACCTTTTCTTTTAACAACACTCCATAAACGTTTGGGAACTGAGGAATTCTTTCCCATTCTTGTTTCATGTAGAGCTTCAGTCGTTCAACAGTCCGGGGTCTCCGCTGTCGTATTTTACGCTTCATAATGCGCCACACATTTTCGATGGGAGACAGGCCTGGACTGCAGGCGGGCCAGGAAAGTACCCGCACTCTTTTTTTACGAAGCCACACTGTTGTAACACTTGTCTTGCTGAAATAAGCAGGGGCGTCCATGATAACGTTGCTTGGATGACAACATATGTTGCTCCAAAACCTGTATGGACCATTTACCATTAATGGTGCCTTCACAGATGTGTAAGTTACCCAAGCCTTGGGCACTAATACACCCCCATACCATCACAGATGCTGGCTTTTGGACTTTGCGCCTATATATAACAATCCGAATGGTTATTTTCCTCTTTTTTCTGGAGGACACCAAGTCCTCTGTTTCCAAATATAATTTGAAATGTGGACTCGTCAGACCACAGAACACCTTTCCACTTTGCATCAGTCCATCTTAGGTGAGCTCGGGCCCAGCCAAGCCGGCGGCGTTTCAGGATATTGTTGATAAATGGGTTTGGCTTTGCATAGTCGAGTTTTAACCTGCACTTACAGATGTAGCGACCAACTGTAGTTACTGACAGTGGTTTTATGAAGTGTTCCTGAGCCAATGTGGTGATATCCTTTACACGCTGATGTCAGTTTTTGATGCAGTACCGCCTGAGGGATCAAAGGTCCGTAATATCATTGCTTACGTGCAGTGATTTCTACAGATTCTCTGAACTTTTTGATGATTTTACAGACCGTAGATGGTAAAATCCCTAAATTCCTTGGAATAGCTCGTTGAGAAATGTTGTTCTAAAACTGTTCGACAATTTGCTTACAAAGTGGTGACCCTCACCCCATCCCTGTTTGTGAATTAGTTAGCATTTCATGGAAGCTGCTTTTATACCCAATCATGGCACCCAACTGTTCCCAGTTAGCCTGCACACCTGTGGGATGTTCCATATAAGTGTTTAATGAGCATTCCTCAACTTACTCAGTATTTATTGCCACCTTTCCCAACTTCATTGTCACGTGTTGTTGGCATCAAATTCTAAAGTTAATGATTATTTGGAAATAATCTTTGTAACATATTCAACTGAATATAGGTTTAAAATTATTTGCAAATCATTGTATTCCGTTTATATTTACATCTAATACAATTTCCCAACTCATATGGGAACGGGGTTTGTATAAAAATCATGAAACTTACCTCGACACCCCGCAGAAAAGTAGAGTGTTCCTGAGTCTTACTCAGATACATCTGTCCGAATTCTTGCGTGAAAAATGGTGTTTGGAAGCTTACAGAATGGATGGATCTTTTGAATACGTTTTCAGATACGAGACGGGAGATATCTGCTTATTCCAGCTGAAAGACAGAAGAGATGGGAGCCCTTTCTTGATTGTTTCATTGCTAGCTACCGTGGATTGGGATGTGTTAAGTCTGGCAGACGTTGAAAAGAAAAATTGTCCTTTGAGGACGCACCCCCGGCGGAGGACGAAGAGACCACCCCCGCTTTAGTTTCGACCAATCCTCTTCAAGGAAACACCCCCACCGCTACCTCGACCAATACCCTTTGAAAACACCCCTCCCGGTAGTCTCGACGAAACCCCATCCTGCATATATTTTTTGACCCCTCCCCTTTGAAAAAACCCCACCCTGCAATTTTTGACCAATCCATATCGGTTCCCTTTATGAATGCACGGTATCTCCCGCTTTGTTTGGGGGTTGGTAAAGAAAATGCCAAACAAGACAATTAGATGCGTAAAGATCCGCCTTATAGCACACTCAGACAAACCCAAACCATCCATGAACATGACTGATGAACCATCCATGAACATGAATGAGAGCTTTAACCCCCCAATTGACGGTTGTGCCGGAAAATTCGAGCATCGAAGAGATGCCTTCAATCCCGCCATGCAACATGACGCTTCAACAGACGCTTCAGACGGAGGATGAAAACCAGCGACAGTACACAGTCTTTGCCAGACAACTATACAGAGGAGGAAAAGGAGAATTGCCTCGTAAACATAACTCCTCCATCGTCCCAGCCACCATCACTCTCAGACCCCACATTGCACATCAACGATGAAACTGATGGTGAGATGTTGTAGTTTTTCACCAGCATGGTGAAAACAGCCGTGTATCATCTCCTCAACGAGGCCATCCACAAGTTCAGGCGGAGCGAGTTCTATGGCTGCCAGGTGGACCATCCATGCCTTGAACCCCCTGAAGAGGACTTTCTCCTGTACAACTACCCCGGAGTCATCAAGAGTCTGCATACGTCTAAATTCATTCAGGCCATTGAACGCTTGCTGATGCTTTGTCGCATCAAGGCTGAGGATTCAAGGGTTGAAACCTACGCCGACTCTCTGCTTTCTCAACTGAAATCTGAGAGAAATGTCTGGGGGGCCATAGGTGAAGTGTACACCCAGATGGTAGGGGATGATGAAACGATTTTGAGACATCTTGGTACGGTGAAAGAGTGTTGGAAGAAATTAAAAAAAGATGGGTAATTATTGGGGAAAATGTGTAAACTTTGTCGAGAACCACGCTGTTATTTACCCGTTGATTGACGTGATAGAAGCGTTCATTCTGCAATGAGACAAACTTCAAAAACTACAAATCATTCTTGATTATGCCCGCTCCAAGCCTACCTGGGAAGCCGTTGTCTTTCTTGCCCGACATCATAGTCGTCCAAACTTTGACATTTTTTAAATGATTTTGGCTGAATCTTCTAAAGAAAAGTCTTTTCAACCTTCACCTTATTACAAGTTCATTTGTTATGCTCTGTTTGTTAATATGACAATGTATCGCCTGCGATGCGACATCCCCGTAAACGTTTTGTTTGAACTACAAAAACTACACGATGCGATTAAATTCACCAACTGTATCCCTGTTTTACATCAAACCTTGGTTATAGTTTATAGTAGAAATGTCATGAATGAATAAAAACAATTGTTTTAGATACATTGTGTTGTTTCTCATGAATGAATAAAAAAAATGTTTTAGATAATGTGTTGTTTCTGATGAATTAATAAAACAAATGTGTACCAAGCAACCCGTGGTCATTTCTCTGTCTTTCCACAATGAAGAAAGCTATGGAAAAAAGCATACTATACACCCGCACACCCGGGTAGTTTTGGGGGGGGTAGATCGACTCCGTAGAGCTGTGCAGGATTAAACAGGGCAACGTGTCACAAGAGAAAACGTTCAAGAATATTTAACGGGGCAGGAAGCCTATACACTCCATAAACCGGTTCGCATCAATTTTCCAAGAAACAGAGTCTTTGTACCTCGGCCTTTAACCCAGTTTCAAGCCGACCTCTGTGACATGCAAGCCTTGACTGAATATAACGACAGTTTTAATTATTTATTACCGGTCATCGATGTATTTTCCAAGAAGGCCTATGTGAGGGTTTTGAAGAGAAAGACCGCCGAGGACGTGGTTACATTGTTTCAATTGGTGTTGGAGGAAAGCCAGATCCCTCTCAAACTACAAACTGACGTGGGGAAATAATATTTTAACAAAAGTTTTCAAGCTCTGATGAAGAAACACAGTATTGTACATTTTTCTACAGCCAGCGATCTCAAAGCCTCGATGGTTAAAAGATTTAATCGTACTTTGAAAGGAAGAATGTAGAGATATTTTACAGCCAACAACACTATGTGCTAACTAGGCGTCTTACAAGACTTGGTAAAAAGCTACAACCACGGATTTCACAGCTGTATTAAAAAATGAAGCCGGCTGATGTGACTTTGGAAAATACTCCTCAAGTGTTTGAGAATCACTACGGCTCAACCAAAGCGTCCAAACACAAATACAAATTTGCGATGGGGGATACGGTGACAATATCCAAAGTGGGAGGAGTGTTCGATAAAAAATATGAACAGAGTTTTACAGACGAGGTGTTTACAATAACCAGACGTCTTCCTCGGTCTACCCTAGCATACAGACTGAAAGATTTTGACAGAGAAACAATAGTGTTAGTTTTTCGAAGCTGAGCTGCAGAATGCAAAAGAGACCAAGGACAAGCTCTATCATGTGGAGGAAATTCTAAAATGACGTACGGTTCGCGGTAAAAAAAACAAGTTCTAGTGCGCTGGAAAAACTGGCCCGAAAACGTCAACAGTTTGGTGGACGCCGACGTCCTTACAGATGAATAAAACAATCTGATGCCGTGATGAGCCTCCCAGTCTCGAGGACAAAAGACCAACGAGCATTATGGATCATTCCCACAACAAGGGTTTTTACCTCACCCTACCCTCCAACGGCAGCCCATACGTGTTTAAAAAAAAAAAAAAAAGTTCATATTACCAGACAGATTTGACTTAACATATAGTTTTAGAAGGGTCATTGGAGGTGGCCTTAACAGAGATTTCATACCCTCGTTCGTGGTATAATGATTGTAACGGGGTATTTTTTGGATGGAAAAAGAACCCCCAAGAGGTCTAACCTGCGGGGCACAAGAACCCTCAAGAGGTCCAACCTGCTTGGAAAAAGAATCCCCAAGAGGTGTAACCAGCGAGGAACAAGAATCCCCATGAGGTCCAACCTGCGAGAAACAAGAACCCCCCAGAGGTCCAACCTGCGAGGAACTCGCAAGTTTTGTATCCTTTGGGTTCAATGCCTCACACAATATATATATATATATATATATATATATATATATTTAAAAAAAAAATGGCTCTTTTACATCAAAATTTGGCCGAATGCACGATGGCTGAGCAGGATTAATTTTGAGCTCCTATGACTCAAATGTCTATAGACGATAAAACCTACACAAAAGTCCTTCCGCTGTCCGTCATCACCGACGGGAGTCCTATTGAATTTTTAATCCTGGGAGAAGGTGAAAAGTACTTGGATCTGGACGACATATTACTTTACCTACGGGTTAAAGTTACCTGCGCCGATGGAGCAAATATCCATAACGACGCAAACATGGGTCTCATCAATTATCCTCTAAACACCATCTTTAGCCAATGCGACATTATGGTCGGGGATAGACTGATTTCTCAATCCAGCGCCACTCACCCCTACAGAGCAATAATTGAAACGGTACTAAACTATTCTGAAGCCACACACAGAAGTCAATTTTCCACCGGGTTATTTCACAAAGACACCGGCGGCTTTATAGACTATAGAAACCGTGAATGAACCTAACAAAGGACTTAACATCAGAGCCGCTTACACGGCCAAATCTAAAGAGGTTCACCTACTAGGACCGCTTCACGCTGATATTGTTTTCAGCGAGAGACTCCTTCTCAACTTGGTGGATTTAAGAATCAAACTCACGCGCGACAGCGACGCCTTTTGTCTCACGGGGGCTGCGGACGGCACTTTTCGTCTGAAAGTGCTCGATGCCTCTCTATTCACAAAAAAAGTTAACCGTTTCTCCGGCTGTGCAGTTGGGCCACGCATCGGCCCTACTCAAAGGAAACGCGCTCTACCCTTTTGTCACGGGTCAGCGTGAAAACGTACTCTCTCCCTGAAAATTCCAGGGTATGCACCCAAGAAAATTTGCTTTTGGGGACGATGCCTAAAAAGAAAGTATTTAGGCATCGTCCCCAAAAACAATTGTTTTGGGCATGGTGAATCGCAAAGTTTTCACAGGAAGAAGAGATCTCTTCCCCCTAAATTTCCAGCGTTTTAATGCAGAATAAATCACTCTCTGTCAAGCGGGAAAACAAATTCCCTCCAAAGCTTTCCAACTTCCATTTAACTAGGGGGTTTCGGTCAGAGAGTTTTACAACATGTTTACCGCTACAGGGAGGCATCTGAAAGATTTACCTCTGTGCATCAACAGACAAGATTTTGAACGGGGGTATTCGTTGTTTGTGTTTAATCTCAATCCGGGAGAGGACAGCGATGCATTGTCCAGGGTTTCTAACGGAGCTTTAAAGCTGGAAATGAGATTCAGAGTGCCTTTACCCAAAACGGTCACTCTTGTGGTTTAGGCATGCAACGACACTATTTTGGAAATTGATTCTAAACGACAAGTGCTGGTGGATTATTATTGACGATGGAAATGAATAACCAGCAATCGGAGAAGCTTCTGCAGCAAGTGTTGGGGGATGTTTTCTGCGGTGTATGGGCCTTCGACAAACTTCCCTCACTGACTCGCTCCTTTACCCCACCCTCCTACTTTATCGTCAACACTCATGAAGGACATCGGCCGGGGGAGCACTGGTTATCAATGACTCTGGAGGAAGATGGAACCGCAACTTTTTTTGATATTTATGGATTTTCTCCCGATTTTGATAACTACCCTCGGAGCATCTTGCGCTTTTTGGAAAATCGTTCTGACCGGATATTGTACCACAACCTTCAGCTTCAATACCCTTTGTCCACAGTGTGCTGTCAATACTGCGTTTATTATCTGTACCATCGATTTTTCGGACTGTCTTTTGGACAAGTTTTGTCTTCATACAGTAATGATGTAGTAAAAAATGATCTTGAAGCATGTACCCTGGTTAAAAAATGTAAACGTTGATATACCCCAACCTTTTAAACAACAGACTTAGTGTTCTAATCTAGACAATAAGCAGCACTGATAGAAATCCACACGTTTAAAGGCCTACTAAAATGAGATTTTCTTATTCAAACGGAGATAACAGGTCCATTCTATGTGTCATACTTGATCATTTCGCGATACTGCCATATTTTTGCTGAAAGGATTTAGTAGAGAACATCCACGATAAAGTTCGCAACTTTTGGTCGCTAATAAAAAAAGCCTTGCTTTTACCGGAAGTAGCAGACGATGACCTCACCGGTGTGAGGGCTCCTCACATCCTCACATTGTTTATAATGGGAGCCTCCAACAAAAAGAGCTATTCGGACCGAGAAAACGACAATTTCCCCATTAATTTGAGCGAGGATGAAAGATTCGTAGCTGAGGATATTGATAGCGAAGGACTGGGAAAAAAAATAAAATAAAATAATAAAGTTAAAAAAAAAAAGGGCGATTGCATTGTGAACGATTCAGATGTTTTTAAACACATTTACTAGGATAATTCTGGGAAAGCCCTTATCTTTCTATTGTGTTGTTAGTGTTTTAGTGAGTTAAATAGTACCGGATAATAGGAGCGGTGTGTCCACGGGTGTGTTGACGCCAGTGTCTGAGGGAAGTAACAGCAGCTGCATCGACGGCGCAAGCTCCGCAGATCTCCGGTAAGAGGCGACTTTTTACCACAATTTTCTCACCAAAACCTGCCGGTTGACAAGTGGTCAGGATTCAAGTTCGCTTGACCACTCTGATCCATAGTAAAGTTTCACCTCCAGAAATTCTATACAAGGAAACACCGTGTGTTTGTGTGGCTAAAGGCTCCCACCTCCATTTTTCTACTTTGACTTCTCCATTATTAATTGAACAAATCGCAAAAGATTCAGCAACACAGATGTCCAGAATACTGTTTAATTGCGCGATGAAAAGAGACGACTTTTAGCCGCAAGTGGTGCTGCGCTATGTCCCCTCCAACTCGAGACGTCACGCTCACGCGTCATCGTACGCGACGTTTTCAACAAGAAACTCCACGGAAAAATTTTAATTGTAATTTAGTCAAATAAACCGGCCGTATTGGCATGTGTTGCAATGTTAAGATTTCATCATTGATATATAAACTATCAGACTGCGTGGTCGGTAGTAGTGGGTTTTAGTAGGCCTTTAAGCTTCATCATGAAACTTGGTCAAATCTTTATAAGTATATAGTGTGCATAAAGATAATTAGAGTGTTTTGTATGGATATTGCTGAATTTTTTATGTCTTTTGTCAGTAATTCAGAGCTCATTTAATACATGTATCACTAAATTTGAGCAGTAGAGGGCAATAATGCTGTCACATACATAAACATTGTGTACAATGGTTGATGTACAGCAGATGTTTAATTTCTGTAGTGACTGTGCCAGAGATATACATGCAGTCAACTGAGGTGGCAAATTATGATGCGTTCAATCTATCACAACACTAAACAAATAATCTCATGATTCCCATCATATCAATTAATATTTGTGATCAAAATTATTTAAGGCGCACTAAAAAAAATAGGGGCTTCATGGTGGAAGATGGGTTAGTGCGTCTGCCTCACAATACGAAGGTCCTGCAGTCTTGGGTTCAATCCCAGGCTCGGGATCTTTCTTTGTGGAGTTTGCATGTTCTCCCCGTGAATGTGTGGGTTCCCTCCGGGTACTCCGGATTCCTCCCACTTCCAAAGACATGCACCTTGGGATAGGTTGATTGGCAATACTAAATTAGCCCTAGTGTGTGAATGTGAGTGTGAATGTTGTCTGTCTATCTGTGTTGGCCCTGCGATGAGGTGGCAACTTGTCCAGGATGTACCCCGCCTTCTGCCCGATTGTAGCTGAGATAGGCGCCAGCGCCCCCCGTGACCCCAAAAGGGAATAAGCGGTAGAAAATGGATGGACGGATAAACAAAATAGACGTAACTTTATTAATATCAGTACTACAGATACCATTAACACAAATTCCTCAAAACAGCCCACTACTATAATATGGGCCTTTTAAACATCAGGTCATTGTTTCCCAAAACCGTTATTAGTTAATTAGTTCATTAGAGACAACGATTTTAACTTCATTGGTCTCAGTGAAACTTTGCTAAACCCGATGACTTTTTCCCATTTAACGAGGTATCTCCTCCTAACTATACGAATGCACATATTGCCCGTCCCCTTAAAAAAGGGGTGGAGGGTCGCACTATTATCCAATGAAAACCTTAACCGAAGTCACAAACAAACACAACTGATTTTTATTTTCTTATACATACTAATGAAAATGTCTCACACACGCAAATAAAATCCTTTCACACACACAAAACTGAAGTTTTTTTTCTCTCATACACATTATTGAATTTTTATTCTCTCACACATAACTGGAATCTTTTCACACACGCAACTGAAAATTTCTCTCATAAAAACTACTGAAACCCTCTCACATACACACCCCTGAAATTTTTCTCCCACACACACAACCAAGTTTTTTTTCTCTCATGCACATTGCTGCAATTCTCTCATACAACTTAATTTTTTTTTCTAACACACTATTGAAAATATTTTCAGTTGTGTGTGTGTGAGGTATTCAGTAGTGTATGACCGCAAATCATTCAGTTGTGTGTGTGAAAGGATTTCAGTAATGTGTATGAGAGCGTTTTAGTAGTGTGTGAGAGAAAACAATTCAGTAGTGTGTATAGTGTTTCAGTGGTGTGTGTCAGTGTTTCAGTACTGTGCGTGAGAGAAAATAATTGCACTAACGTATGTGAGCGAATTTCAGTAGTATCCGTAAGAGAATGTCAGTAGTGTGTGTGAGAGAAATCATTTTAGTAGTGTGCAAGATGATTTCAGTAGTGTGTAAAACATTTCAGTTGTTTATGTAAGAGGTAATTCTGAGTAATGTCCCCAACAGCCCCTCTTGCAAATTACTACACACACATGCAAATTGGATTACACGCACACAAATTGAGATACACGAATGCAAATAATTTTGCTACAATAATACTTTCCTAGGTGGGTGTCATGGTCCTGGATGTAGAAAGACACCCGGTTGTTGTCACTGTTGCCGGTCAGAAGACCGGTGTTAGAAGACAGGCAACAGCGTGCAGGGAAAAGTCTTTGATGCTCAGCAATATAAAATAAAAGCGTGCAACAGGGAAGTGCAACAAAATAGGGAGGCTTAACATCGAAAGAAAGATAGTGAAGCATGAACACTGGTCACAAAACAATGATTTCATGTCAAACAAGCTTTGGCCGCAGGTGAGAACAATAATTATTAATCACCAGTCGAGAATAGGACGCACGCTCAGCAGCTGCTTCTGGCTGAATGACACCCACATTAAATGGAGACAAAAAAAAATTGGAAAACAGCCCCAGCACAGGTAAAATACCGCAGAACAAAAACCTAGGCATGACAATATAAGAAGAAGAAGTATTCTCATACTTTCCTTTCAGAAATATATTAATCCAGCCATTTTGAAAATTGCCTCACCTATAAGCTTCGGGAAAGAACCCAGAAGTGATTTTATTTATATGTTCGCAATATTTCAGGGCTCTTCACAAGGAAACCGTACAATGTATTAAATCTATACATTTCTATAAAATTGAGTGGCTGGCGAGTCATAGTGATGTAGAGAAATCTAATATTTTAACCATTTTCCCAGGAAATTTTCCAAATTTTTAAGTGCAAATGTTGAGGCAACTCTGAACCGCAGCATTGGACACACCTAAGCTTAGGTGTTTGTGAAATCCCCTGGTGTTTTATTCGCGCTTATTTAGCCACAACATTAGCGCCAAATGAAACATTATGTCATTACTGGTCCAACGTTTTCTAAAAATAATGTTAAAAAAACAACTTAAAATCTTGGCCAGTTTTTTACTGATGTATACTATTCATGCTTAAATAACTTTTACTGCAAATTAATATCAACAAATATCGGTTATCGGGCTGTTTGACTAAATAATTTTTATTGGCTCTGAAACAAACATATCGGTCAATCTCTAATCCATATGTAGATCTATATGAGTTACGGACACATAGTGACAAGTCAATGTAATACCAAAAGATACCACAATCTGTTTATTCAAGCTTAAATTAAAAAATGAGGTCATTGATTTGACTGATTGTCCACTTTGAGCAAAATCCAACCAAATTTGACTAGGAACATCTTGAGTCGTAGACAGCCTAGTTAACAGCATAAAAATATAAAAAATTAACCAGTGTAGCTACTTTCTGAAGCGCTTGAAGAGTGGATGGACACTTCTGTTGGCCAAAGAGGCTTTACTGCTTCGGCTTTGATATTCCATGTAGACTGTATCATCTGCACCAGACATGGAGCTCATGGTCCCTGTACGCCTTGAGAACTGTTTAAAAGCACGAGGGCAAAGAAAAATATATATATTTTTAAAAATAAATAAAAAGGAAGCGATTGTTCGTTCCCAAACATTTTTTGTAGCATTCACCTGTGGCCGAGCGCCCACCTCCCCAACCACCATTTCCTCCTCAGCATCCAGATCAGATGCAGCCAGGACCTTCTGAAGAAGCTGCTGCTGTTCTTCTCTGGTGGAGAACATCAAGGCTTCTTCCTCCATTCCTGCCAATTGTGTGATCACCTAGGGCAGGGGTCCACAACCCAAAATGTTCAAAGAGCCACAATGGACCAAAAATACCAAAAACAAAATATAAAAGCCTTACATCATGTGTTGCTTTCATTATAAGACATACTGTATATAAGTGTCTGTGTTAGCTACAGTGGGGAAAAAAAAGTATTTAGTCAGCCACCGATTGTGCAAGTTCTCCCACTTAAAATGATGACAGACGTCTGTAATTTTCATCATAGGTACACTTCTACTGTGAGAGACAGAATGTGAAAAAAAAAATCCCGGATTTCACATTGTAGGAATTTTAAAGAATTTATTTGTAAATTATGGTGGAAAATAAGTATTTGGTCGATAACAAAAATTTAACTCAATACTTTGTAATATAACCTTCTTGGCTATAACAGAGGTCAAACTATTACTATAGGTCTTTACCAGGTTTGCACACACAGTAGCTGGTATTTTGGCCCATTCCTCTATGCAGATCTTCTCGAGAGCAGTGATGTTTTGGGGCTGTCGCCAAGCAACACGGACTTTCAACTCCCTCCACAGATTTTCTATGGGGTTGAGGTCTGGAGACTGGCTAGGCCACTCCAGGACTTTCAAATGATTCTTACAGAACCACTCCTTCATTGCCCGGGCGGTGTGTTTGCGATCATTGTCATGATGGAAGGCACAGGCACATTTCATCTTCAAAGCTATCACTGATGAAAGGAGGTTTTGGCTCAAAATCTCACGATACATGGCCCCATTAATTTTTTTCTGAACACGGATCAGTCGTCCTGTCCCCTTAGCAGAAAAACAGCCCCAAAGCATGATGTTTCCACCCCCATGCTTCACAGTAGGTATGGTGTTCTTGGGATGCAACTCAGGATTCTTCTTCCTCCAAACACGACGAGTTGAGTTTATACCAAAAAGTTTTATTTTGGTTTTAACTGACCACATGACATTCTCCCAATCTTCTGCTGTATCATCAATGAGCTCTCTGGCAAACTTCAGACGGGCCTGGACATGCACTGGTTTAAGCAGGGGGACAAGTCTGGCACTGCAGGATTTGATTCCCTGTCGGCGTGGTGCGTTACTGATGGTAACCTTTGTTACTTTGGTCCCAGCTCTCTGCAGGTCATTCACCAGGTCCCCCCGTGTGGTTCTGGGATTTTTTGCTCACCATTCTCATGATCATTTTGACCCCACGGAATGAGATCTTGCGTGGACCCCCAGATTGAGGGAGCTCATCAGTGGTCTTGTATGTCTTCCATTTTCTGATATCTGCTCCCACAGTTGATTTTTTCACACCAAGCTGCTTGGCTATTGTAGATTCACTTTTCCCAGTCTGGTGTAGGTCTACAATTATTTTCCTGGTGTCCTTCGACAGTTATTTGGTCTTGGGCATAGTGGAGTTTGGAGTCTGACTGTTTGAGGCTGTGGACAGGTGTCTTTTATACAGATAACGAGTTCAAACAGGTTCCATTAATACAGGTAACAAGTGGAGGACAAAAGAGCTTCTTAAAGAAGAAGTTACAGGTTTGTGAGAGCCAGAGATCTTCCTTGTTTAAGTGACCTAATACTTATTTTCCACCATAATTTACAAATAAATTCTTTAAAATTCCTACAATGTGAATTCCTGGATTTTGTTTTCACATTCTGTCTCTCACAGTTGAAGTGTACCTATGATGAAAATTACAGACCTCTGTCATCATTTTAAGTGGGAGAACTTAAACAATCGTTTGCTGACTAAATACTTTTTTGCCCCACTGTATATTACACTGCTAGCTCTTATTTGTTTGGCATGTGTGGTATTTGGATTTGATGTTGTACATGTTTAAAAATATCTGCTTGCACAGGTATTTGTTTTGTTTGCAACAGCCACCTGCCAGACACCACGCCAGGATGAAAGAAACGCGTGTCAAAAGCTGACACAAATCTTCGTTGACAGAAATGTTGAAATTTAATATTTACTCTACACATTTTTACAACATTGGAAAACAGTCTTTCTGTTTAAGCATCCGAGAAAGTTAGAAATGTAAACCAGGGGTGCCAACACCTTTTTGGGAGGCGTGCTTGCTAATGACCAAGTTGATGTGATGTACAAACGTTTGTACTTCACACGCACACACATACTGCTGTATTACCTTATCCAGAGGAGTTGCATTGGTTGTAATCAGACAGGATGCAAAGTAGATGCTGATAAGCTCCACAACTTTGCATTTACATTGTGGAAGGGGAAAAAGGCCTCCCTATTTTCAAAACCACATGAAAGTGTTTTTTAGCTTTTTATTCGTCCAGCGTCAATACTCGTTTTTATACCCTTTACAAGAAATACATGGGCGATAACTGCTAGCTTGTATACGCTTTTTTTCCGAGACTTTTATTTTGGTAGCGAAGGCAGGATGTCACAGCACTTTTATTGCGAAAACAGGAACTGTGCGGTCGGTCTTTACAGTTTTGACAGCCAGTACGGAGAGGGACTCTGTTGGGATAAAAACTGCTTTTCGCCTTCTTGACGGCTTTTTTTTTCTTCATACAAGGTTTGCCGCAGCCAACGTCATCGCGCAAGATCCTCGAGTGCGTTGAATGTCTACCAAGTAACGGAAGTGACGTTGTAGTGAAGATTGACGATCAATAATTTTTAGGTCTACATTTTTTGGGAGGGCATGGCACAGTTGGGAGAGAGGCCATGCCAGCAACCTGAGGATTCCTGGTTCAATCTCGACCTTCCACCAACCTCGTCACGTCTGTTGTGTCCTTGAGCAAGACACTTCACCCTTGCTCCTGATTGGGATTTGGTTGGGGCCTTGCGTGGCAGCTCCCGCTATCAGTGTGTGAATGTGTGTGTGTGAATGGGTGAATGTGAAATTAATGTCAAACCGCTTTGAGTACTTTGAAGGTAGGAAAGTGCTATAAAAATATAACCCATTTTTGCCTTGCGATCAAGTGACACACTCTCACCAATGGACCGGTAGCTCGCAATTAATCTAAAGGACATTCCTGAAGTAAACAAAATATTGCGTCAAAGGCCACACAACTATGATGTGTTGATGGACCACTGAAATTAGTAGGACAAAATGGTGCTCGCCAAATAATCATCAGTGAAGCATGAACACAAACATAGTAAACAGTGGGCTTTCTAACTATTAGGAAGGTTTGTGTCATGTGTGTCCTACAGAAACCATTTTAAAACAAAAATATATTTATCTCTCCATCTTTTTCAATTTTTATACATTTTTGAAAAATCTTCAAGGAGTCACTCGGGCATCGCTAAAGAGCCTAGAGCCGCAGATTGCCGACCCCTGACCTTGGAGGATGTCCGTTGTTTTTATATTATGTGTAAGCAAAGTTTAATATCAAAAATAATTTGCCGAAAGCTAAATTCCATTCTTCAATTTGTATAAGACTTCCTTAAATGTATGATCTACTGTTCGTCTATCATGTGGCCCAGTCAGCTTGCTCCTCCATGTCAAAACCCTCCGTTGGAGCTTGGTGTGCACCCCCTAAAAATTCCATCCTTGCTTCAACGCCAGTCAAAACTGCAGAGTTGTGACTTGTTGGCCATTTTTTAACCCCAACAAATATTTTTTGGTATGGAGTCTTTATTATAGTTTTTTTTCTGGTTTGTATAAAAAAAAGTGTCAGATGTTCCAGTTCAGACAACGATCTGAATGTCGCTCAGTCCCTTTTTTGTCACTACTACTTTACAGAAAACAAAAGAGCTAGAGTTAAGGTTGTTCTCGCTCAGGAAAAGATAGCCCTCTAGCATTTTAGCAGATACTTGCATGTTGAGCAGCCAACCCAGACCAAAACCTAATAAAGCATCAATACGGTGTTTGGTGACTACGCCAAGCATATTCTAAGCTTGAGTGACTAAGCATTGTTCATGTTCAGTAGGGGCTAGCAATGTAACGGTATCAAAATCTCACGGTATAAAATTACAGAGGCATAAAATTATCACGGTATTAAGACTTCGGTATTATTTTAGTATATGTAATAAAAAAAATTTAAATAAACATTTAAAAAAGGCCTTGAAAATGCCATAATATGTAAAAATGATGTGGCAGGAAAGTTTAGGATAAACACCCTTAATGTAATTGAATGCAAACATAATGCTCAAATGTTTTAATGATATTTATTACTCTAAACATACTTTTAAGCGCAAATAATTGTGTGGAACATCCATTGTTTCAAGCAAACATTAAAAAAGAAAAAAACCCTGACAGTTGAGTGTCTTTTAATTGACAACATCCAGTGTAAAACAATAATGTTCAGTTTAGTGTCTTTAGAGATTTACTTCATGAGAAGCAATGTCCTCTACAGTGGACATGTTTTTAATTTCAGTTTGGAAAATGCTCTTATTATTACCTCACAAATTGATGTTCAGCTTTGTGGCTTCAAATATATATTCTAGGTGACAGTTTATGAGGTGGTGACTTGTCCAGCTTGTCAGGTACTTTCCCCCAAGCCCCGCTCCCCACACCCCCTGCAACATCGAGAGAGACAAGCACGTAAAAAATATATGGATGAATTGTGGATGTATCAGGTAGTTTTTCAGTTTACTCCTATTTCCAACCGTGTACCGTTTTCTTGGTGATTTTCCTCTGTGCGGTGCTGCGTGACAGGCTGGCTCTATGTCGCCTTGGTAACGTTTGAGACAAAAGTGGTGCGCGTTGCTTTGCTGAACGCAGACTTTCTTACCTTTGCCACATAGGTGGTTAGCAATGTAACTCAAACAGTTACGGATTAATTTTAATGACATTTTGGGGAAATGTCCAAAAAACAATTCCTCTAATTTATTACAAACACAGTTCACTTCTTGCTTACGGCATTCCACGCCCCCATTTTCCCGGCCAAGCGCTGCAAAGACAATTCTGGGAGATGTGGTTTAGTTTCAAACCCGACCAACGCTAAAGCACCAGAAAAAACTATGTACCAGATTTTTGTTTGATACCACCACATGTCACGGCAATTTTGTGAATACTGTTAAACTCCTGGTAGGGACACAAGCAATGATAACATCACATTAAAATATGTACCTTAAAGCTGTAGCCCTGGTCCACTAGAAACCTCTGTCTCTTGGTGGAATAAGCCATCTCCTGGGTGTCCTGAGACACCAGCGAGTAGAAATATGCGTTGTATTCCTCTGCTATCATTCCTAAACAATATATAATTCATGAATAAATACAACTTTAAACATTTACTTAAATATGTTAATATTATATTTGGAATCATACAAACCCCGTTTCCATATGAGTTGGGAAATTGTGTTAGGTGTAAATATAAACAGAATACAATAATTTGCAAATCCTTTTCAACCCATATTCAATTGAATGCACTACAAAGACAAGATATTTGATGTTCAAACTCCAAATTTTTTTTTTTTTTTGGAAATAATAATTAACTTAGAATTTCATGGCTGCAACACGTGCCAAAGTAGTTGGGAAAGGGCATGTTCACCACTGTGTTACATCACCTTTTCTTTTAACAACACTCAATAAACATTTGGGAATCGAGGAAACTAATTGTTGAAGCTTTGAAAGTGGAATTCTTTCCCGTTCTTGTTTTATGTAGAGCTTCAGTCCTTCAACAGTCCGGGGTCTCAGCTGTCGTATTTTACGCTTCATAATGCGCCACCCATTTTTGATGGGAGACAGGTCTGGAATGCAGACGGGCCAGGAAAGTACCCGCACTCTTTTTTTATGAAGCCACGCTGTTGTTACACCTGCTGATGTGGCTTGGCATTGTCTTGCTGAAATAAGCAGGGATGTCCATGAAAAAGATGGCGCTTAGGTGGCAGCATATGTTGCTCCAAAACCTGTATGTACCTTTCAGCATTAATGGTGCCTTCACAGATGTGTACGTTACCCATGCCTTGGGCACTAAGGCACCCCCATACCATCACAGATGCTGGCTTTTGAACTTTACGTCGATAACAGTCTGGATGGTTCGCTTCCTCTTTAGTACGGATGACACGATGTCGAATATTTCCAAAAACATTTTGAAATGTGGACTCGTCAGACCACACCACTTTTCCACTTTGCATCAGTCCATCTCAGAATGATATCGGACCCAGAGAAGCCGGCGGCATTTCTGGATGTTGTTGATAAATGGCTTTCGCTTTGTATAGTAGATATTCAACTTGCACTTACAGATGTAGCAACAAACTGTATTTAGTGACGTGGTTTTCTGAAGTGTTCCTGAGCCCAGGTGGTGAAATCCTTTAGAGATTGATGTCGGTTTTTGATACAGTGTGGTCTGAGGGATTGAAGGTCACAGTCATTCAATGTTGGTTTCCGGCCATGCCGCTTACGTGGAGTGATTTCTCCAGATTCTCTGAACCTTTTGATGATATTATGGACCGTAGATGTTGAAATCCCTAAATGTATTTTACTTGCACTTTGAGAAACGTTGTTCTTAAACAGTTTGACTATTTGCTCACGCAGTCGTGGACAAAGGGGTGTACCTCGCCCCATCCTTTCTTGAGAAAGACTGAGCATTTTTTGGGAAGCTGTTTTTATACCCATGCACACCTGTGGGATGTTCCAAATAAGTGTTAGATGAGCATTCCTCAACTTTATCAGTATTTATTACCAACTTTCCCAACTTCTTTGTCACGTGTTGCTGGCATCAAATTCTAAAGTTAATGATTATTTGCAAAAAAAAAAATGTTTATCAGTTTGAACATCAAATATGTTGTCTTTGTAGCATATTCAACTGAATATGGGTTGAAAATGATTTGCAAATCATTGTATTCTGTTTATATTTACATCTAACACAAATTCCCAACTCATATGGAATCAGGGTTTGTATATATCAATATGTTGGTAAATGTGCCATGAATGTGTTTAACATAAAAGTACATGTAATTGTTTCATTATTTAGTTATTGTGGGCCGCAGTTAGCATGTAGGCCACACAGTCAGGAGATCTGAGTTTGAATATATGTTCAGGCATCTCCGTGTGGAGTTTGCATTTTCTTTTGCTTTCGATTTTTTGTTTCTTTAGTTGTGTTTCAGCACTCCATGAATTTATTTTATATGTCAAACTTACCCATCAAAATCAGCGACACTAACACAAATCTAGTTCAATGATTGCTTTGGTGTGCAGCTTGGAAATTTGGAAGTCTTTCCAAAACACGGCGGCTAAGGTGAATATATAGTTACTTTTTCAAAAGTTGGTGGTAAATATTTTAGACCTTGCGCAGTAAGAGAAAAGACCTGTAAAAAAGCATGCTACACCAAGTAAAAGTAGAGGAATTAATTAAATCTGTCGGGGATATCGCCACACTTTCAGACTAAGATAGTGAGTAGTACTCCTCCGCTTGCCTGGTCAAAGTTCTACAGACACATCAGGTGTTGGGATCCGCCCACTGACTTTGAGGCCGAGTTTAACAGGTAAAATACATGAAGTGCTGCCACCCAGGTTTATGAAACAATAATCCAATGAAAAAATAATAAATTAAATCATGAAATTATGACCTATTAAATACTGCAATAATTAAAGTATTAAACATTTAAATTTACTTTAAAATTACATCAATTAATTACACATTTAATAACATATTTGTGTTTTAATTCCAATTTTATTTATTTAAGTAATTATTTAAAGATTTATTTTTTTATCAAATGTTCCCCCATTTGACCCCACATAACCAAATACATACAATGTGCCATGCTTATGACAAAGGAAGTGCAACAAACCTTTCTTGGCTCTTAAGACTCTACCAAGCCTCTGGGCTTCCTGCCTTCGTGATCCACCATGGGAAGAGATTTGGATAAGAACATTTGCTTCTGGCAAGTCAAATGAGGTGTCTCCAACCTGTTAAGAGGGTCAATAAATGAAATAAAACACAAGTTAAGTTAAATTTAACAAATGGTAAAAAAGTACTATTTCAAGCAATATACCGTATTTTTCGGACTATAAATCGCAGATTTTTTCATAGTTTGGCCAGGGGTGCGAATTATACTCAGGAGTGACTTGTGTGTGAAATTATTAACACATAACCGTAAAATATCAAATAATATTATTTAGCTCATTCACGTAAGAGACTAGACGTAAGAGATTTCCTGGGATTTAGCGAACAGGAGTGACAGATTGTTTGGTAAACGTATAGCATGTTCTATATGTTAAAGTTATTTGAATGACTCTTACCATAATATGTTACGTTAACATACCAGGCACGTTCTCCGTTGGTTATTTATGCGTCATATAACGTACACTTATTCAGCCTGTTGTTCACTATTCTTTATTTTAAATTGCCTTTCAAATGTCTATTCTTGGTGTTGGGTTTTATCAAATAAATTTACCCCAAAAATGCGACATATACTCCAGTGCGACTTATATAAGTTTTTTTCTTTCTTTATTGTGCATTTTTGGCAGGAGCGACTTATATTCCGGCGCGACTTATACTCCGGAAAATACGGTAGTACCACTTCTCTCCAAAGACAATAGTGTGATAGGAACTGGCCATTAGGGGGGACAAATTGTTGAAGCTTCTGTTTAATTACTCAGGCTCTGTTCTCAACTGTTTTTTACCTTGGATATGAAAATGGTGTTGATCTTGGGGTTGTGTTTGAAGTTCTGTAAGATTTGCATACGTTCCCCTTGGGAGGTTGGGCCATAGATGTATGGCCTTGAGGAGACAATCATTGTGGGTAGTTAATATGCAACCTTTTGAAATAAACTTTTGGAAATAACTTACTTGTTGAGGCGAATGGCATATTCTTTCAAGGCAAAGACATTATCAGCAAAGACGATGATCTTGTCATTGCGCCTTTCATGAAAGCGAATAAGAAACTGGCAGGCTCTGAACTTATTGGGATTCATTGTATAAAGCAAAATGCGCTTCTTAGTCTTCATGGCCACATACTCTCTATAAAACTCAGGAGACATTGGACACCACACCTGCAAATTTGATGTAGTACAACTTTTAAGTAGCTGCCAATGAACAGTGCACAATCAATATGTGATTATTTGAATAAAAAGTGAAAAACAAGGGAAGGTTAGAAGTCCCTCACCTCTGCACACTGGACCTTGGCAATGTAGCCATTATTCTGCAACTCCATCCAGTTCGCTTCATATAACTTTGGCCCAATGAGAAAGTTAAGGTCCACAATCTTGTCGTCCTCTCTAACTAAAGTTGCGGTGAGGCCCAATTTGCAGTGTGCCTGGACGATGGTCAATACACGTCGAAACATTTTTGCTACAAGAAGCACATTTAAAAATATTAGCATATCACTACATCCAGCAAAACTCTGACAATCAGGTTTATCACACATGTGATTGGCAAGGAAGTGTGATTTAAATTTTAAACTTACCAGGAATAGTATGCACCTCGTCTAGGATAATAAGACCCCACTCTTGGCTTTTCATCCACTCCATCACCCTCTCGGCTTCCCAGGAGCGTTTGGTGGTGTGGCCTAGCATAGAGTAAGTGCTTATGGCAACTGAGCAACCAATTGGCTTGTCTTTGGCATCCGAAGTGAAGCGGCAGATTTGAGAGTCATCGATAGTTGACCACATTTTAAACTGGGCCTTCCACTGTTCCACGGATACAGAGGAGTTACCCAACACCAGGCAACGTTTTCGCACTGTACATGCTGCAGTTACACCCACAAGAGACTTGCCCGCTCCTGGAAATCAAATGAGATGAAGCAACCGTTGCAAATAGACTCACTGACAAGGATAGATGTACACTTATGATCTAATCAAAAATGATACAAAAGCCATATTGTTGACAAATATATATTTGCCCAGATTAGACAGAGATACTAGTTGAACAATTTGTTCTGCTTTTGGGTTGCAAAAATGTACTTACTGTTAGTATAACAGTAAGTACAGATCTACAATGCGGCAACCATGCTAATTTAGAGCTGTCATGATTTTTTAAACTTGGCATCATCAATGATGTAAACACTTTTCTTTCTTTCTTTTTTCCTTATTCGCTGCACAATATTATAAAGCTACAGCATTGTATTGGGATGAGTATAAAAGGACAGTGCCACTCTGAATTACCAGTTAGAATCCAAAATGCCCATAGTATACCTGGCTTTAGCTTGGCATGAATGTAGACTTGGCGATTAATCGATTTTATCAATAAATTGGAGGTTTTTATTTCAAATTTATCAAATAAAAAAAACAAACATGTTTCTCCTCTTACTTTGGCATATTTTTTGCCCCTATGAGCTTTAATAGTTTACACCCTCTTCCTTAGCAGAGATTCACAGACCTAGCAAAACATTGCTAACACTTACGCAAACAAGAGCAAGACATGTGTTTCAAAGAAGTGTTGCCAGTAGTTTAGATTTGCGGCAACAGGCATCGCAAAAATAACTGCACGCTGCAAAGTTTCTTTAAAAAAGGCAGCAGTCCAACAAACGTATTCCTGCATCTGAACCCAAAGCCTCCCTTCAGCCGAGATTGGGAAATGCAGCTCTTTACTAGGCGAAAAAGATTGCAACAACAAACAAACTTCCCTTAGCAGCTTACTGTGGTGGAATCATCTACACATGATGAGCAAGAAGCACGATGCACATAGCGATCACTAAAGCAGTCTTGCTGCAAATCGCCAAGATGTGGTGCATGTAGGATGGAAAAGCCTGCAATTCTCCACTCACTAAAACTATAGTGCTCTTAAGATTTTCCTTGAATATTTATATACAAACAATTTATAAAACTAAATTTTTATTTACAGAATTATTTTCTTCAAGACAGAAGTTTTAAAGTTTGCACTTTATTAATCTCAATGTTGGAGATTATTATTACTTATTGCATGCAATGTGCATAGCAACATTTTTGTTAAGGTAAGTAATTTGTTCAAGACAGAGGAATGGATGCTAGATGAAGCTCTTAATTTAGTTATCATAAAACAATTTCATAAAAAATTAAATGTATATATGTTTTAAAAACAACATTATACACATTAGAATTTTGTTCAAAGCAATATGCAGTATATTCCATGTAGGGCTGGGCGATATGGCAAAAAAAATGATCACCACTAATTGTTTATCCATCCATCCACCCATTTTCTACCGCTTATCCCCTAACGGGGTCGCGGGGGGCGCTGGCGCCTATCTCAACTACAACCGGCCAGAAGGCGGGGTACACCCTGGACAAGTCGCCACCTCATCGCAGGACCAACACAGATAGACGGACAACATTCACACTCACATTCACACACTAGGGCCAATTTAGTGTTGCCAATCAACCTATCCCCAGGTGCATGTCTTTGGAAGTGGGAGGAAGCCGGAGTACCCGGAGGGAACCCACGCATTCACGGGGAGATAATATTTTTAAATTTTTTAATCTCTAATAATACAATTGTTTTGTTGTTTTATTAAAAATTATTATCCTGTGCAGGATTATACATGGTAACGCATCCCTACTGTTTACTACTGCAGTTTGATTGAGGTAATACAAAACCCCAAACCATGGTTAATAAATGATTTGCAAATCATTTTCATCTTATATTCAATTGAATAGACTGCAAAAACAAGACATTTAATGTTTGAAATGAGAAACTTTTTTTTTTTGTAAATAAACATTAACTTAAAATTTAATGGCAACAACACATTGCAAAAATGTTGGCACCGGGGGAATTTTTATTACTGTGTTACATGGCCTTTCCTTTTAACAACACTCAGTAAACGTTTGGGAACTGAGGAGACACATTTTTGAAGCTTTTTAGGTGGAATTATTTTCCACTCTTGCTTGACAATAGTTTGACAATTAGAAATGTGGACTCGTCAGACCACATAACACTTTTCCAACTTGCATCAGTTCATCTGAGATGAGCTCTAGCCCACCGAAGCAGGCGCCACTTCTGGGTGTTGTTGATAAATGGCTTTTGCTTTGCATAGTAGATTTTTTAACTTGTACTTACAGATGTAGTGACAAACTGTAGTTACTGACAGTGGTTTTCTGAAGTGTTCCTGAGCCCATGTGGTGATATCCTTTACACACCGATGTTACTCTTTGATGCAGTACCGCCATACGTGCAGTGATTGCTCCAGATTCTCTGAAACTTTTGATGATTTTACGGAGCGTAGATGGTGAAATTCCGAAATACCTTGCAATAGCTCATTGGAAACTGTTGTTCTTTAACTGTTCGACAACTTGCGATCGCATTTGTTCACAAAAGTGGTGACCCTCGACCCATCTTTGTTTGTGAATGACCGAGCATTTCATGGAAGCTGCTTTTATACCCAATCAAGGCACCCACCTATTCCCAATTAGCCTGTTCACCTGTGAGATGTTCCAAAAAAGTGTTTGATGAGCATTCCTCAACTTTCTCAGTCTTTTTTGCCACTTGTGCAAGCTTTTTTGAAACATCTTGCAGGCATCAAATTCCAAATGAGCTATTATTTGCAAAAAATTATAAACTTTTCCAGTTCGAACATTGAGTATCTTGTCTTTACAGTCCATTAAATTGAATATAGGTTAAAAAAGATTTGCAGATCATTGTATTCTTTTTTTATATTAAGATTTACACAATGTGCTAACTTCAGTGGTTTTGTACATGCAGCTGACAGTTGACAACTGTCATTTTGTCCATATATAAAATTGTGCTTACTCACGGTGCAACTGTACGGTCTGTACCTAGTTTTAAATGCAAAACCCATGGTTTTACTTTTTTCCGGTATGTTTTGTAGGGGTAAAGAGAAACATCTTTTTCCTATCAAAGCTATTTTGTTGTTTTGCTTGTCATCACAAACTTCATTCTGCAGGAAACAAAGTGTAATTGGTGTAATTAATACTATATGACTTATTTTAAGTGAACATTAACTAAAAGGTATATTATTATTTGTCCTTTTTAATTACATGTATACATCAGTGCTTCTCATCAGTTCTCTGGCAAACAACAAGCAGTGACCCAGATTGTGGAGTTTGTAAAATGCAAAATCGGTATCTTGTATTGAATGAAAATACATTTAGGTGCAGTTTGAATTTAAGGTGCTATAAAAAAAAAAAAAAGTGAGGTACAGTAAAATGATGTGTACCAACACATAAAACAACAAAATGTTATCTTTTATCCTCAAACAAAAAAAAAAGAACATTAAGTGTTTGTCTGTAGAGTTTTTATGTACATATATTAGAGGAAGGGAATCTTTGCAGACACAAACAAAAAGTTTGATAAAAGAAAGTTTAGATATAAAAATGCCTTTTCTGAAAAAATTAGTGGGTGTGTTAATTTTCCAGTCGGGACCAATACGGTCACTTTAACTTTTTGTGAGTGCCTGCCAGTCCGCATTCAGGGTAGAATGACTGGTTGTGAGCTGCAACAGATAGTGAAACTAAAGTGTGTCACTAAAGTCGCTACTCTTTTTAAATGTCGTGTTTCAACTTACGTATATGCTAATTTGATAGTCGTATTAATTTTTGTTCTTCTGGACTGCATTTCCAGCTGCGTAAGGGGATGAGGCACATCACTGATTGAACATTCATGCCAAAAACCCACTCCACCCTTGTGTCGCCGATTTGTGCGGAAGCATGTATAATCTCTCATCCCTGTTAATGTTGTTGGCCCCTCGCTTCCTAATTTCTGTAGCCTCCTTGATCCATTTCATCAATCTTCTCTTAGTGTTTCGGGAGTGAGTCACTTCTGTTGTTTCGGCCGCGTCTTCTGTTGTGATTAAGGGCTTTATCAACAAACTTTGATTTTAACGTGAAATAAATTATATTGATAAAATGATATTTTCTTGTCTAATTATCATCTTGTCTAAAAATATATTGCTATATCTTACAAACTCGATATATCGCACAGCCCTATACTTCCGCCAATCACCTTTCAAGTACAGACGGTGTGTTTGCAACCATGGTTAAAACTAACATCAAATCCAAACCACACAAACATTAAAGATTAAGATTAGACAAGTTACAGTTAGGTCCATAAATATTTGGACATTGACACAATTTTCAGTATTCCATCTCCGTACAACACCACAATGGATTTGAAATTAAACACTCGAGATCTGCTTTAAGCGCAGACTTTGAGCTTTAATTTGAGGGTATTAAAATCAAAATCAGGTGAACGGTGTAGGAATTACAACACATTTTATATGTGCCTTCCACTTTTTAAGGGACCAAAAGTAATTGAACAATTGGCTACTCAACTGCTCGATGGCCAGGTGTGTGTTATGTCCTCGTTATTTTATTTACAAGGAGCAGATAAAAGGCCTAGAGTTCATTTCAAGTATGGTTTATTCATTTGGAATCTGGGGAGGTCATCTCTAAATATGAAGTCCAAATAGCTGTCACAATCAGTGAAGCAAGCCATCATTAGGCTGAAAAATCAACACAGAGCCATCAGAGATATAGCAAAAACATTAGGTGTGGCCAAATCAACTGTTTGGTACATTCTTAAAAGGAGAGAACGCCCTGGTAAGCTCAGCAACACCAAAAGACCTGGAAGACCACGGAAAACAAGTGTGGTGGATGACAGACAAATCCTTTCCCTTGTGAAGAAAACACTACAGGAGGTAGGTGTATCTGTGTCCAAGTCAACAATTAAGAGAAGACTTCAGCAGAGGAAATACAGAGGTTCCATCACAAGATGTAAACTATTGGTGAGCCTCAAAAACAGGAAGGCCACATTACAGTTTGCCAACAAACATATCAAAGAGCCTGTGCAGTCCTGGAACAACATCTTATGAACAGACTTGTACCAGAATGATGGAAAGAGAAGAGTATGGAGAAGGGAAAGAACTGCTCAAGATCCAAAGCATACCACCTCTTTAGTGAAGCATGGTGGTGGTAGTGTAATGGCGTGGCTGCCAGTGGAACTGGATCTCTTATATTTATTGGTGATGTGACAGCTGACAAAAGCAGCAGAATTAATTCTCAAGTGTTAAAATAGTGTTCAAAGAATTTTTAAGGCAAAGAAGTGAAATGTTCTGCAATGGCAAAGTTAATCACCTGACCTCAATCCCGTTAAGCATGCATTTCACTTGCTGAAGACAAAACTGAAGGGAAAATGCCCAAAGAACAGGCAGGAGCTGAAGACAGCTGCAGCAGAGGCCTGGCAGAACATCAGGGACCAAACCCAGCATCTGGTGATGTCTATGGGTTCCACACTTCAGGTTGTAATTTACTGCAAATGATTTGCAAGAAAGTATTAAAAATTGACAATTTGATTTATAACTATGTTAGTTTGTCCAACTACGTTTGGTCCCTTAAAAGGTGAAAGGCACATATAAAATTTGATGTAATTTCTACACCGTTCACCTGATTTGGATGTAAATAAACTCAAATTAAAGCTCAAAGTATGCACTTACAGCACATCTTGACTCTGTAATTTAAAATCCATTGCGGTGTTGTGACAATGTCCAAATATTTCTGGACTTACCTGTATGTACCAAAAATTGACCACTAAAAAAAGATTTTGCTCACCGAAACCGGATGTAAACAAAACACGAAAACCATTTTCTGGAGTGTTGTCAGTACGTCTGCGATGTGGACATGATTTTTATATATCCATACATTTTCTACCGCTTGTCCCGTTCGGGATCGCGGGGGTGCTAGAGACTATCTCAGCTGCATTCGAGCGGAAGGCAGGGTACACCCTGGACAAGTCGCCACCTCATCGCAGGACCAACACAGACAGACAGACAACATTCACACTCACATTCACACACTGAGGCCCATTTAGTGTTGGCAATCAACCTATGCCCAGGTGCATGTCTTTGGAGGTGGGAGGAAGCCGGAGAACCCGGAGGAAACCCACGCAGTCAAAGGAAGAACATGCAAACTCCACACAGAGAGATCCCGAGCCCAGGATTGAACCCAGGGCCTTTGTATTGCGAGGCACAGAAATCATACATACCCTATGCCACCGATATAATGCAGATATACCCACAGACAGCAATCTACAAAACATGCAAATATAAATAGGCCAGTGGCGGCTTTTATGCAGAGAAAGTCCAACTGGAGAAACAGCGCTAAGCAAGAGTGACGTCATGCTCGCAGCAGTTATCTTCTTTTGACAGGAACAATTAGGGACATAAGTAGAGTCTCCGAACACGAGTACACTCTAGAACAATACCAGAAGAAGATGCTAGATTTGTTAATAGTATTTTTTTAATTTTAAAAAAAGTCATTAAAAGTCTGTAAACACTTCTTATCTCAGCAAAGCAGCAAAAAAACAGCAACAAAACGATAAAAAATTATGTTAATACTAATTATGTTTTGCAGATTATGTGGTCCTGATGGCTTCATCTGGCCGGGATCTTCAGCTCTCACTGGATTGGTTCGCAGCAGAGTGTGAAGCGACCGGAATGAGAATAAGCACCTCCAAGTCCGAGTCCATGGTTCTCGCCCGGAAAAGGGTGGAGTGCCATCTCCGGGTTGGGGAGGAGACCCTGCCCCAAGTGGAGGAGTTCAAGTACCCAGGAGTCTTGTTCACGAGTGAGGGAAGAGTGGATTGTGAGATCGACAGGCGGATCGGTGCGGCGTCTTCAGTAATGCGGACGTTGTACAGATCCGTTGTGGTGAAGAAGGAGCTGAGCCGGAAGGCAAAGCTCTCAATTTATCGGTCGATCTACGTTCCCATCCTCACCTAAGGTCATGAGCTTTGGGTCATCAGCGAAAGGATAAGATCACGGGTACAAGCGGCCAAAATGAGTTTCCTCCGCCGTGTGGCGGGGCTCTCCCTTAGAGATAGGGTGAGAAGCTCTGTCATCCGGGAGGAACTCGAAGTAAAGCAGCTTCTCCTCCACATCGAGAGGAGACAGATGAAGTGGTTTGGGTGGTTTGGGCATCTGGTCAGGATACCACCCGACCACCTCCCTAGGGAGGTGTTTAGGGCACGTCCAACCGGTAGGAGGCCACGGGGAAGACCCAGGACACGTTGGGAAGACTATGTCTCCCGGCTGGCCTGGGAACGCCTCGGGATCCCCCGGGAAGCGCTTGACGAAGTGGGTGGGGAGAGGGAAGTCTGGGCTTCCCTGCTTAGGCTGCTGCCCCTGCGACCCGACCTCGGATAAGCGGAAGAAGATGGATGGATGGATGGAATTATGTTAATATTAAGTAATAATAACAGATTTCTTTCAAATATATACTTTTTTAGCCTTTTTAAAGAAAATTATATTATCATAGAAATTATGCAAATTACTTGACTTCATAGTGACCACACCCATAAACACGCATCCACCGCCACAGGTCAAAATATTGTTGACAATGTGGTTTATCTGCAGTAATTTGTCGGTCAAAATATCGTCAAGTAAATGTGTTAGTGGCGTCTTCTTCCTTACTGAGTGTGAATAGTAATCCGTAGGTGTATGTGTGTGCGAATATGTACGTGTTTGTATGTGTGCGTGCAAGTCGAGAGTTGACAGGTGATAATTATGACATTGACTGAGAATAACATTGTGAATCACCTTTTTGTCTTTTGTATAGCATCTGTACGTATTTTACTATTTTATTCACGGTCTAGACAAAAATGGTGTATCTATCAAAAATCTGTTAGCCCAAACGTGTCCAAACATGCCCGATAGGCATAGTCGCCATTCCACCACTGTCATGCTCTCCTCTCACACAGCCAGGTAAGCGATGTTCTTTTTTTTTTTTGATTGTTAATTCACACAAATGTGGCACTGGATTTATTGCAGCCTCAAAAGTACGTAGGAGCAAAAGTACTTAAGTGATGGGAGATTAAGCACACGTCCTGCTTTGAGAGGGAAGGGCGACAATTCAGGGTTGCTCCACTCAAGAGCAACCCTTGATGAAGGCGAGCAGTGATAGACTTATTTTCTACATTTAAAACATTTCCTTATGGTCCATATAGGATAGGAGAGACTTAATTCATCCCACAATAGGGAGAATAAGTATGTGGTTGCAGATTCAAAAAGTAAAAAAATAAAATAAATAGGTAACAACACATTTTGTGAAAATGTTTCATATATTTTGTTTTACAGACCTAACTTCAAGCCACTTTTTGGCTCCCTTTCAAAACAAGAGTTTTTAGGTGAAAATTAACCTCCTGTTGCCCCTTCACGCTAACTGAAGTTTTGTCAGTCATGTTTTGTAGTTTTTCTTTTTTGCATTTTGTGTACATTTTCAGTTGTACAAACACCACCTGAACTCGTCAGGACTTTATGGATACAGGTGACGGCCCAAGCCATCTTTTTTGAGTGACTTTCACCACATGTAACATTTCAGATGATATAGCGGAGACATAGAGGTTAGGCGGGTGGAGGAGCGGAAGGAAGGAGCCAGGTCCAACTATACACTAAGGTTAAATCGCTCCAGAGTCTGTATGTCTTATAGATGTGTACAGTATATTGACAATGATATTCTTGTCTATTCTATAGTATGTTAATAACCCTGCTTCAACCCCTCGTATCCAATCCTAACACGGATACTTAATAAATGCATACTTATCTCTGCATTGAGGCCTCTTGTCCACATGCAAGCGCATACACAAACTTTTGAAAATGCTGGCAAAGGTGACGAGTTCCAAAACCCTCCACTCAGCGTATGCGTATACACGGCTCAAACAGACACTACTACTCTTCTAAAGACGTCAAGGTTGTGCGATGTCATTTCCAAAGCTCAACGGCACTGTCTTACTTGCTTTAAACATACTATAAGAGGTCTTACTTCATGTTTAAAATGTAAACATAGATCTATTTTCACTCTACAGAGATAAAAATACAAAAAACACGACAAATAGGGCTTTGCGATACTCCAGCCAGCGACAATTATGACAGTCAGCTGTTTTGGATAAGATTGTTCCTGGATCCTCAGCTGATAAATCAACTTTGACAAGCAATAAATGTTGCTTTCTGTTATTAGAAAGGTGCAACATTATCTTATGTTTTTTATCCTTATTCAACAACAGATCATGAAGTTAACTTGCATGTGTTGGTTCCATTTGTGTCAATGGAGTCCGTTGCGACCGTTCGAGTTTGACCGTGCGCAAGTGTACTGTATAGTGCTCCCGACCTACTAAAAAAAACAGACATGATGCATCTTCTTTCTTCAGCAGCAAAGGTGCTTTAGGCACTAAAAAAAATGTTTCATGTTCCTCAGGCTCAGTTTGAGAGCAGACTCGTTTTAAAGATTATGTAAATGTTATTGTATGTCTTTACAGGCTTTTGATTCAACAAGAGGTGTATGCGTTTGTGTGTAGACAGACAGTTTTGAAACTAAAGTACATTTGTGTGGATGAAGATCGTTTCAAACCCCAGATAAGCCTCGACGGTTCGATTTTAAATTTCAAGACTTTGCAGAATCCATAAGAAGGTATCATAAGGTTAGAAACGTTTTGCATAATAGGGTCACTTTCAAGTGGTCATATGACTTTTTTTCTACAAATAAAACACTTCTTTTTGGTCTATATAACTTGTAATGGTCGTTCTGTGGTCAAAATAATGCATACATTATGTTTTACAGACCGCCTTCAAGCCATTTTCTGACCGTCTCTTCAGCATGTGTCGTTTTGCGGGTGGTCTTATTTACGTTACCCCTTAGACAGCGTCTTAACTCCGCCTTCTTTGTTATAGTTTTTAGCGCTTCCATATGGAGTCAACTGAAAGATCAAGTTTGAACTATATGCTACATTTATTCAAATGGCAACAGCGGAGGATGCACGCTCATGTACGAGCCAATCTGGCACACAAGAGGATAGCGAAGAAAGGAGCTTATTGACTACAATGACGGACTCGCGCAAAGCACTTTTGAAAAATGTATACCATATATGGATAATCTACTGACTTCACCAGTGTGAAAAACGTCACAGGATAGCGCAAATTTCAGATGGCCCGTTTAGAGCAAGTATACAGGCAAAATTGTTTTATAAATACCTCCACAATGCCTTCACGTTTTGGTTTAAAATTTTCGGGACTAGTGCAATTACCAAATACACAACAGCATACAGCAATAGGTAAGGAAAGTTGGTTTTGCATAATAGGGCACCGAGATAATGCTGTACGGCTAGAATGTGTGCAACTGTGCATATGTTTTCACCTAACAGCACAGTGGACCACGGGCGTAGAAAAAGTTCCTTTTTCATTCCGGATCGAACAAGATGCATTTAAAGTTTTTAGACACAAGAAAAATGTGGGCATATTTTGAGGGAATTCCTCCATAAAAAATGTGGAAGCACTACACTAAAAAATTATACAAAATTAAATAAACATGTTAATTAAAAAAATGTGCAATTTAAGAAATAATCATTAGGTGAAACCCTACAATAATTAATAACAGTGTCAAAACTGATCATGATTGCCATTTTGAGCATTATCAATACTTCCTACTTGATCAAAAGTAAACCAGGATTCTCACCGCAGGGCAGAACAATGACTCCAGACCGAGCACGTCCATTGCCAAACATCTTGCGTAGACTTTTCTCCTGGTAGGGTCGTAATACCGCAGTTGGCTTCAGATCTATGTTGATATCTGGGTTGACTGTATCATTTCGAAAGTCATACTCCGCAAGAAGGGGGTACTCCAACTGAATGCAGCGCTTTTGCAGCTCCTCAATTTTTTCCTTTACAAAAGATAGAGAGAAAAATTAGCCCAGGACTAAAAAAGTTGAGTGGGCATCATGCCATGCAGTTCTACACAAATCAAGGCTAAAATAATATATAAATACACACTTATATATATATATATTTTTAGGAATATTTTTTTTTTATTTCAAATATGCAAAAAAACCAAACAAGAGCAAGCATGATCCAATACAGTGCTATAGCCTTAACGGCTATTATAACAAAATGAAAACAATGGGGAATAAAAAAAAACAAATGAGCATTCGACTTTTTTTTTTTTTTTTTTTAACATATTTGAAAAGGAGTGAGAAGAAGTATACACTTATTTAATCCCACCCCTTTTCCTTAAATCATAAATTACTCTGAGCTCAAACTTCCTTGTTCACTCTATGTACAAACTTAATGAACTTGTATATAAATAAATGATAAATATATACATACATATGCACACTACACACATACATAGCCACACCGTTACCACAAGTGCTCATGGAAATAGTATCATGAAAAAAACCCAAAAAAAACCAGCAGTACCAGTGCCTCAATGGGCAGCCCCTAACTCTTTTGTAACACAAGAAACCCAATATCAAAGCCCTTCTTCATGTCTGTACCTCTGGAATACCATGTACCTAAACTTCTTTTTAAACTGGTTTATGTTTGGACATTGCTTTAACGCCACATTCAAACCATTCCATAGTTTCACTCCACAGATTGAAATACAAAAACTTTTGATGGTCGTTCTACAACTAAGCATTTTGAAATTAAAATTTCCCCTTAAGTTATAATCCCCCTCTCGTGTGCTGAACAATTTTTGAATGCTTCCTGGGAGTTTATTTATTTTGGCTTTATACATTATTTGTGCAGTTTGATACAAAATAATATCATTAAATTTCAATATTTTTGACTGTAAGAATAGTGAATGAGTATGGTCCAGATATCCAACCTTGTTGATGATGCGTACAGCTTTTTTCTGAAGTATAATTATTGAGTTTAATGAGTTTTTATAATTATTCCCCCAGACTTCCACACAGTAGGTTAAATATGGTAAAACTAATGAACAGTAGAGAATGTGGAGTGATTTGTGATCTAGAACCTGCTTTGCTTTATTTATTACTGAGATGCTTCTTGACAGCTTAGACTGTACATGTTTTATATGTGGTTTCCAGTTAATTTGATAGTCAATTGTAACTCCAAGGAATTTTATTTCAAAAACCCTTTCAATATCCACCCCATCTATTTGTATCTGTACCCTTGTTTCACGTGTCCTCTTTCCAAACAGCATTAACTTAGTCTTAGTCAGGTTTAATGACAATTTATTATAGTCAAACCAAGCTTTTAGTTTACTCATTTCTTCCATAATGACTTCCTGTAATTGATTTAAATCATCCCCTGAACAAAAAATATTAGTGTCATCAGCAAATAACACTAATTTCAATAATGTAGACACTTTACAGATATCATTGATATACAGGATGAACAATTTTGGCCCCAACACTGACCCCTGGGGGACACCACAAGCAATGTCCAAACACGATGAACAGCAATTCCCCAACTTCACAAACTGTTGCCTCTTATTAAAGTAACTTTTAAGCCAGTCTAGTACAACTCCCCTGATTCCATACTTTTCCATTTTATTGATTAATATATCATGGTTAATTGTGTCAAATGCTTTTTTTAGATCAATAAATATTCCCATTGCATATTGTTTCTTGTCTACGGCATTTGTGATGTCCTCTATTGTTTCAATGATTGCCATTGATGTAGATCTGTTTGATCTAAACCCATATTGACAGTCAGGGAGTAAATTATGTTTTTCTATAAATGCATCTAACCTTTTATTGAATAGTTTTAGTTAAAAAAAAAAAAAAAAAAAAAATATATATATATATATATATATATATATATATATATATATATATATATATATATATATATATATATATACACATACATGCATATATATAGGTGTGGGAAAAATCAGAAGACTACTTCGTCTCTACAGAACTGTTTCATGAGGGGTTCCCTCAATCATCAGGAGATTTTAATGGAGATTTTGCGGAATTCTACAGAACTCAGCAAACACATTTGGAACCTCAAAGACAATAATGTTGAATATTCAATAACATGGCAAATTCATGCATTCAGCACACCTTACAACAGTGGTAATAAAAGATGCAACCTATGCTTAAAAGAGAAACTGTTTATTATATATCATCCAGATCTATCATCCCTTAACAAGCGCAGTGAAATCATTTCAACATGCCGCCACAGACGGAAACACCTCCTAGGTAACACATGATCCCATCACCATGCCCCTACGCCTGCCTGTACCCACCCAGTCTGTGTCCTATATAAACCATTGTATGTGAATGCTTCCATTAAAATCTCCTGATGATTGAGGGAACCCCTCATGAAACAGTTCTGTAGAGACGAAGTAGTCTTGTGATTTTTCCCACACCTACATATTGCGCTCTACCACAGTATCGAGCACTATTCTCTGGATAATCCAATCAAGACATACATACATATATATATTTACAGTGGGGCAAAAAAGTATTTAGTCAGCCACCGATTGTGCAAGTTCTCCCACTTAAAATGAGGACAGAGGTCTGTAATTTTCATCATAGGTACACTTCAACTGTGAGAGACAGAATGTGAAAAAAAAAATCCAGAAATTCACACTGTAGGAATTTTAAAGAATTTATTCGTAAATTATGGTGGAAAATAAGTATTTGGTCAATAACAAAAATTTAACTCAATAATTTGTAATATATCCTTTGTTGGCAATAACAGAGGTCAAACTATTACTATAGGTCTTTACCAGGTTTGCACACACAGTAGCTGGTATTTTGGCCCATTCCTCTATGCAGATCTTCCCGAGAGCAGTGATGTTTTCGGGCTGTCGTCGAGCACCACGGTCTTTCAACTCCCTCCACATATTTGTTATGGGGTTGAGGTCTGCAGACTGGCTAGGCCACTCCAGGACTTTCAAATGCTTCTTACGAAGCCACTCCTTCGTTGCCCGGGCGGTGTGTTTGGGATCATCGTCATGCTGGAAGACCCAGCCACGTTTCATCTTCAAAGCTCTTACTGATGGAAGGAAGTTTTGGCTCAAAACCATTCATTTTTTCCTTAACACGGATCAGTCATCCTGTCCCCTTAGCAGAAACACAGCCCCAAATCATGAGGTTTCCACACCCTTGCTTCACAGTAGGTGTGGTGTTCTTGGGATGCAACTCAGTATTCTTCTTCCTCCAAACACGACGAGTTGAGTTTATACCAAAAAGTTATATTTTGGTTTCATCTGACCACATGCCATTCTCCCAATCCACTGCTTTATCATCCATGTGCTCTCTGGCAAACTTCAGACGGGCCTGGACATGCACTGGCTAAAGCAGGGGGACACGTCTGGCACTGCAGGATTTGATTCCCTGTCGGCGTAGTGTGTTACTGATGGTAACCTTTGTTACTTTGGTCCAGCTCTCTGCAGGTCATTCACCAGGTCCCCCCATGTGGTTCTGGGATTTTTGCTCACCGTTCTCATGATAAGTTTGACCCCACGAGATGAGATCTTGCGTGGAGCCCCAGATCGAGGGAGATTATCATTAGTCTTGTATGTCTTCCATTTTCTGATAATTGCTCCCACTGTTGATTTTTTCACACCAAGCTGCTTGCCTATTGTAGATACACTCTTCCCAGTCTGGTGCAGGTCTACAATTCTTTTCCTAGTGTCCTTCGACAGCTCTTTGGTCTTGGCCATAGTGGAGTTTGGAGTCTGACTGTTTGAGGCTTTGGACATGTGTCTTTTATACAGATAACAAGTTCAAACAGGTACCATTAATACAGGTAACGAGTGGCGGACAGAAGAGCTTCGTAAAGAAGAAGTTACAGGTCTGTGAGAGCCAGATATCTTCCTTGTTTGAAGTGACCAAATACTTATTTTCCACCATAATTTACAAATAACTTCTTTAAAATTCCTACAATGTGAATTCCTGGATTTGTTTTTTCACGTTCTGTCTTTCAGAGTTGAAGTGTACCTATGATGAAAATTACAGACCTCTGTCATCATTTTAAGTGGGAGAACTTGCACAATTGGTGGCTGACTAAATACTTTTTTGCCCCACTGCATATATATATATATATATATATATATATTAGGGGTGGGCAAATTAATGCGTTAATTACGAGTTAACTCATCAATCTATTAACGCCGACAATTATTTTATCGCACATTTGCGTATGTTGTTTACATGCTTTTATTTTGTTAACGCCTTTTCTTAGCAAGATGGCGACGCCTGGGCGTCGAGGGGCTCTTGGTAAAGATGGAACATTTGGCAAAAATACCGGACAATTCTGAAAATTTCATGGCTGGCTTACAGCGTGGTCCCTCCGGGATCACTTACGACCGCCAGACATTTCTGAATGTGGATAGATCGGGCCGTTTTGGACTGAATGACGCGTGCTTGCTAGACCGGCTAGCTAGCATGGGAATACTTTGCCGGCTACATCCAGCGGCCTGTGAAGCAGCGGAGTATATGTGTTGTCTGTCTATTTATGAATAATGCAGAGGAGGAGTGTTGGCTGAGTTCTTAACGTTTGCTTTCAGAGCGTGCATATCACAACATACAAGATGCCGTCATGGCGACACACAACCTATACCGGGCTACCGCGCATGCTCGTCACTCCTGTTGCATGCTGGGTAGGGTAGTTCTTTTTTTCCCTGGCTCATAACATCAAAATATAGTACCATGTATATGATGCCTTCAGTTTATCAAAGCACCAAGCAAACAATCGGAAAATTCCCATCATATCAATTCCTAGATATGGTCATGATTGTTTTAAGTGCACGACGCAGAATAAACACAACATTATTAATATTGCTACTACGGATAATTTGATCAAAAATTCCCTAAAACAGCCCACTACCTATAATATAGGTTTTTTAAAAATAAGATCCCTGATAAAAAAAATGTTTCTGCTGTTACCTCAGAAATTGCTTGTTCAGATGTTATGATTGTGGCTCAGAGATTTGTATGTAGATTATATTTATTTTCCATAACAAACAGGATAACTTAAATACTCTGGCAGTGGCAATAAGCTTAAATGTTTGTATTTACATTTTTTGAGTTGATTTTCATAAAATATGCTATTTAACTGCTACTGTTTAACAAGGACTGATTTAAATTGTGTTTGCACAACAAATGTTTTGGCGCTTTTGTTCATGTGGGAGAATATTCCAATGAAGGTGCACTACACATTACTTTTGAATTCATTATTGGGCTTTGTGTATACAATGCAGTTAATCACGATTAATCGGAGAAATAGTGCGATTAACTTCAATTAAAATTTTTAATCGTTGCCCAGCCCTAATATATACATATATATATATATGTATATATATATATATGTATATATATATATATATATACACATACATATACATATATTTATACATATATATATACATATATATATATATATATATATATATATAGATATATATACATATCTATATATATACACACATACATATATACACACATATATCAATCATCAATCAATCAATGTTTACTTATATAGCCCTAAATCACTAGTGTCTCAAAGGGCTGCACAAACCACCATATATAAATGTATATCTTATAAATATATGTACATATATAATTTTTTTTATAAATATATGTACATATATATATATATACATATATATATAAATACAATATTTATATTTATATAATATAAATATATTTATGTATTTATACATATACATTTATGTAAATATATGTATATACAAAAAAATATATATATATATACACATATATATAAATATATCTATATATACATATATATCTATCTCTATATATATATATATATATATATATATATATATATATATATATATATATATATATAGAGATAGATATATATGTATATATATAGATATATACACACACACATACATATATACAATTTTTTTCTTAATTGCTGCACATTTTTCCCCAATTCTATTTCCTAAAGAAACCAATGAATACAAATGATAGGAATAATTCAAAACAATTTTCATTTTTCAAGAACGAAATTAAGAGCTTTCTCTGAAAGGAGTACTTTCATTTTGAATACAATAATTCCATAAACAAAAATGTAGCATTGTATATTGCATGCAAATAAATAATAATCACCAACACAGACCATTATTAAAGTGCAAACTTAAAACTTCTGTCTTGACTAAAATACTTCAATACACAAAAATATGCAGATGAATAAACTCCAATAAATCAATAAAGATACCAATAACCATAAAAGAAGTAATAAATATCAATCAGATCAATAAAATTAAACTTAAAACTTCTGTCTTTAATAATAATAATTATGTAAATAAAAATATAGTAGTGTATATTGTATGCAAATTAATAATCAAGCAAAACATTGACATGACGACAAAGTTTTAGTAAGTGGATTAACGGAAGTCTTATCCATAAAGTATCGTGGGCTCCTTGTAGTGTGTACTGATGTTAAAAACAATGTACACTGCATGGCACATGTAATATATCACCATATAGAGGATTACATGCGTTACAATTCCACAAGAGTTTTGCAGCAGGACACACGTATAAGCTGTTTGGTTTGGATGTGTAAAGCGACTGCTTTAGTGATCGCTCTGTGCATTGTTCTCCTTGTTCATCATATATGGTATCATCATTTATGGTAATTTGTGTGTCAATAATTTCACCGCTTCTTTGGTGGACCTCGTTATTTTTGCAGTCTTATTTGCCTCATAAAAAGTTGCATTCACCCCACTTAGCTCAATGCGGATTCAGATGCTGGAATAAGTTTGTTGTGCTTCTCTCTTTTTTAAAGAATATTTGCAGGGTTCCATCACTCGTTCCACGCCTGCTGCCGTAAATTTAAAGCACTAACACCTTTCCCTCTTGTTAGCATTAGCCATGTTTTCTTGGTGTGTCAGAAAATTACCTCTACTAAGGAATTAAGGGGGCAAGCGAGGGCTACGGAAGCTAATGGGAGTAGGAGGAGAAAAAACATTGACTTTCATTTTTTTTTTTTAAATCGTCTGCAACAAAAAAACTCAAATTGATCGATAAAATCTATGTATCACCCATGCCTAGTAAACCCAAACAACATCAGTACACTGTATTATGAGGAGAAAAATCCAAACATGCACCTGTCGAATCTCAAAGGACACTGTCTGAGTCTCTTCCTCTTCCTCTTCCTCCTTATCCATCTGCTCATAGTAGCTGAAGATGTCCTCAGGGACCTGCTGGCCTGAGGTTTGTCCATCAGCAGATTGCTGTGAGGTGGAAGCACCTGCTTTTCCATCGACAGATTTGGAGATCTGTTGAATAAATATGTAGTGTTAATTGATTGCCTTCATTAAAAGTACATTTATTGATAAGACAACCGAAAGATCGGAAAGTTCCCATTCTGCCATGAAAGAGGTCATTCCCTTTTCTACCGCTTGTCCTTTTTGGATTCACGGGGGGTGCTGGAGCCTATCTCAGCTGCATTCGGGAGGAAGGCGGGGTACATCCTGGACAAGTCGCCACCACCTCATAACAGGGCCTACACAGATAAAAAGACAAAATTCACACTCACATTCACACACTAAGGCCAATCAACCTATCCCCAGGTGCATGACTTTGGCAATGGGAGGAAGCCGGAGTACCCGGAGGGAACCCACGAAGTCACGAGGAGAACATGCAAACTCCACACAGAAAGATCCCTATCCCGGGATTGAACTAAGGACTACTCAGGACCTTTGTATTGTGAGGCACGTGCACTAACTGGCTTGCAAACATCAAGGATGCGTATAGCTTTATAGCACTCTCAGAGCTGGGCCGGTCAGACCACAGCCTTGTTTACCTCAACCCCTGTTATGTGCCTCTGATCAAAAGACTGCCTGTGACCAAAAAAACTGTGAGAAGGTGGTCAGAAGGGGTCCAAGAGACACTACAAGGCTGTTTTGAGGTAACTGACTGGCAGGTGCCCATGAAGCCTCATGGTGAGGACATTGACGGGCTCACAGAGTGCATCACAGACTATATCAACTTCTGTGTTGACTCAAATGTCCCATCAAAGACGGTCACCTGCTACCCAAACAACAAGCCGTGGGTGACCAAAGACATCAAAGCCATACTAAATGAGAAGAAGAGGGCATTCAATGCTGGTAACAGGGAGGAGGTGAAAAGAGTTCAGGTGCTGCTTAAGACCAAACTCAGGAGGAAGCTGGAAGGGAAGCTGAAGGATAACAACATGAAGGCGGTCTGGAGAGGTATGCAGACCATCACCGGCCTCAAACCATCGGTGGGTAGTGGCGTGGACGGAGACAAAGAGAGGGCCAATGAGCTAAACCAGTTCGCAGTACACATCGACAACAAACTGAATGGGTCAAAACACGCTGAGGCCCTCTACAAGAAGGGACAAAGCCGCCTCTACTTCCTCAGGAGGCTAGGATCCTTCAACGTCTGTACAAAGATGTTGATGATGTTCTACGAGTCGGTCGTGGCGGGCGCCTTGTTGCTCCTTCATACTGACAGCCATTAGACTGTATAATGCATATGTTCCTTGACTGCACTTATCCATCCATCCATCCATCATCTTCCGCTTATCCGAGGTCGGGTCGCGGGGGCAGCAGCCTAAGCAGGGAAGCCCAGACTTCCCTATCTCCAGCCACTTCGTCTAGCTCTTCCCGGGGGATCCCGAGGCGTTCCCAGGCCAGCCGGGAGACATAGTCTTCCCAACGTGTCCTGGGTCTTCCCCGTGGCCTCCTACCAGCTGGACGTGCCCTAAACACCTCCCTAGGGAGGCGTTCGGGTGGCATCCTGACCAGATGCCCGAACCACCTCATCTGGCTCCTCTCGATGTGGAGGAGCAGCAGCTTTACTTTGAGATCCTCCCGGATGGCAGAGCTTCTCACCCTATCTCTAAGGGAGAGCCCCGCCACCCGGCGGAGGAAACTCATTTCGGCCGCTTGTACCCGTGATCTTATCCTTTCGGTCATGACCCAAAGCCCATGACGATAGGTGAGGATGGGAACGTAGATCGACCGGTAAATTGAGAGCTTTGCTTTCCGGCTCAGCTCCTTCTTCACCACAACGGATCGATACAACGTCCGCATTACTGAAGACGCCGCACCGATCCGCCTGTCGATCTCACGATCCACTCTTCCCCCACTCGTGAACAAGACTCCTAGGTACTTGAACTCCACCACTTGGGGCAGGGTCTGCTCCCCAACCCGGAGATGGCACTCCACGTCTTTTCCGGGCGAGAACCATGGACTCGGACTTGGAGGTGCTGATTCTCATTCCGGTCGCTTCACACTCGGCTGCGAACCGATCCAGTGAGAGCTGAAGATCCCGGTCAGATGAAGCCATCAGGACTACATCATCTGCAAAAAGCAGAGACCTAATCCCGTGGCCACCAAACCAGATCCCCTCAACGCCTTGGCTGCGCCTAGAAATTCTGTCCATAAAAGTTATGAACAGAATCGGTGACAAAGGACAGCCTTGGCGGAGTCCAACCCTCACTGGAAACGTGTCCGACTTACTGCCAGCAATGCGGACCAAGCTCTGACACTGATCGTACAGGGAGCGGACTGCCACAATAAGACAGTCCGGTACCCCATACTCTCTGAGCACTCCCCACAGGACTCCCCGAGGGACACGGTCAAATGCCTTCTCCAAGTCCACAAAGCACATGTAGACTGGTTGGGCAAACTCCCATGCACCCTCAAGAACCCTGCTGAGAGTATAGAGCTGGTCCACAGTTCCACGACCAGGACGAAAACCACACTGTTCCTCCTGAATCCGAGGTTCGACTATCCGGCGAAGCCTCCTCTCCAGTACACCTGAATAAACCTTACCGGGAAGGCTGAGGACTTAAATGTAGAATTTATGTAGAATATATTTATATTATTCATATATTATATAAATAATATATGTTGTATATTGTTATTATTATTGTCTATTGTGAGCGAACTGTGGTGCTGAATTTCCCCCAGGGATCAATAAAGTGGTTTGTATTCTATTCTAACCAGTGTGCCACCGTGCATTTATTGATAAGACAACCGAAAGATGGGAAAGTTCCCATTCTGCCATGAAAGATGTCATTCCTGTGTCATTATTATGCAATATATTTTCTAATCTCAGGGCATTCAATTGATCGCAACTGGACGGTTTGGTTTGTCTTACAAGACGTTTTGCTGACCTCTCATCCAAGTAGGTTTCATCAGTTCATTCTCATAGACTTGGATATTCTTCAAGTAAGAGTATTATTGGGTCTAGATTTAAAATAAGTACTTTGTAAAAAAAAAAAAACTAAAGCATACCGCTGACTTGCTGTGGATGACCTCAGTAATAAGCTCGCCATCTGTGCCATCTGCAGCACGGAGGCGACATTCTCGGATCACAATGTCCTGAAGAAGGTGCTGAATCACATCAGGAAACGTGCTCTCAACAAAATACCTAAAAGTTAAGTACAAACACGCAGGTAAAATATAGTGCTATTCTGATATATCGTTTCTTTGATGCATCGTGATCAATATTAATTAGAAAATGTTCAAAAATCCATTATTTATAGCGAAATCAAACACAATTGAAGTACCTTGAATTTGGCTGAAACAAAAACAGTCGCCTTGATATTTTTAAATAACAGATTGTATTGTAGCATCTAGTCGTCTACTGTGATGACGAAAATGACAAGGAGATGGTTGAGCAACAATTGCTTTAATTGCAAAACTGCAACCACACCAAAGCTAAAAAAAACTATCCACTAATCCACTTCTAAAATTCCACAACTACATACAACTGACACGACGCAACTGAAATAAACCTACACATTTCTTTAGAAAATAATTATTTGAAGAAGAATATGGTTTTAACATTAACATTTCGGAATGATGTATTTGTATTTTAACTGTTTGTACTGAAATCTGGGAAAACAGTAGAAGGTTTGTTTAAAGCAGACTTGGAAAAAGAGGGATTCATAAAAGTTAGTTATCTTTTGAAAATCATTAGCACCCCATGTAGATTTTTCATCTATTTAAATCATGAGGTAGCACACCCTTAGTAAAAAGGTACAACATGAAACAACAATAGTAAAATTACAGGCATGTGATTTGAACCTAATGAAAAAGACTGAGAATAAGCCGAGGTTCTGAGGGCCGCGGGTCCCCAGCCAGGCCCACGGTGGTGCCCTGGTGGGAGGACAAGGGGCGTGTTTCTGAGCAGCTTGCATTTTCCTTTTTGTTTCTGCTTTAGTGGCTTCTGCCTTGGATTTTATAGCCAATTTCTGTCTATGTCCCTTAGACACCCTCTCCACTTCTAACTGCTCCAAATGTAAAAATCATAGAGTACAAACAATGCTTATTCTAGGAGCTAACGTCCCTTATATCAATAGCCATTTGTAATGTATGGCTTGAAATAACAAATATCTTTCAGTCATGTTGTTTATGTTTCAAAATTATTCAACTACTCAATTTCAAAATATAAACAGTAAAAATAATGAACAAAATGTCAACTACTGTGTTGTTGTAATATACCAATACAAATTAAATGTAACATTTCGACAGGCGATACTGTAGCAAAAGTCATCACATGTCTTCCACAATAATGTGTGTTCTTACATGTGTATTCCATGTCTTCCATGTAGAGAGCAGTTTTTATTTGGGCTTACGTGGTAAATAACTAAAATGAATGTGTTGGACATTGTTTTAGCCAGACGCATACATTTGTCCAAATGTGGCCAAGTAGACGCATTGTGGGTTTCCTGGACGTCGTCTACAAACCCTGTTTCCATATTAGTTGGGAAATTGTGTTGGATGTAAATATAAACGGAATACAATGATTTGCAAATAATTTTCAACCCATACTCAGTTGAATGTGCTACAAAGACAACATATTTGATGTTCAAAGTGATAAACATTTTTTTTTTTGCAAATAATCATTAACTTTGGAATTTGATGCCAGCAACACGTGACAAAGAAGGTGGGAAAGGTGTCAATAAATACTGATAAAGTTGATGAATGCTCATCAAACACTTATTTGGAACATCCCACAGGTGTGCAGGCTAATTGGGAGCAAGTGGGTGCAATGATTGGGTATAATAGCAGCTTCCATGAAATGCTAAGTAATTCACAAACAAGGATGGGGCGAGGGTCACCAATTTGTAAGCAAATTGTCGCAGTTTTAGAACTACATTTCTCAATGAGCTATTGCAAAGAATTTAGGGATTTTACCATCTACGGTCCGTAAAATCATCAAAAGGTTCAGAGAATCTGGAGAAATCACTGCACGTAACAGATGATATTACGGACTTTTGATCCTTCAGGCGGTACTGCATAAAAAAAGCGACATTAGTGTGTAAAGGATATCACCACACGGGCTCAGGAACACTTCATAAAAGCACTGTCAGTAACTACAGTTGGTCGCTACATCTGTAAGTGCAAGTTAAAACTCTACTATGCAAAGCGAAAGCCATTTATCAACAACACCTAGGAACGCCACCGGCTTCGCTGGGCCCGAGCTCATCTAAGATGGACTGATGCAAAGTGGAAAAGTGTTCTGTGGTCTGACGAGTCCACATTTCAAATTATATTTGGAAACTGTGGACGTGGTGTCCTCCGAAACAAAGAGGAAAATGACCACCCGGATTGTTATAAGCGCAAACTTGAAAAGCCAGCATCTGTGATGGTATGGGGCTCGATTTGTGCCCAAGGCATGGGTAACTTACACATCTGTGAAGGCACCATTAATGCTGAATGGTCCATACAGGTTTTGGAGCAACATATGTTTTCATCCTAGCAATGTTATCATGGACGCCCCTGCTTATTTCAGCAAAACAATGCCAAGCCAGGTGTTACAACAGCGTGGCTTCGTAAAAAAAAGAGTGCGGGTACTTTCCTGGCCTGCCTGCAGTCCAGACGTATCTCCCATCGAAAATGTGTGGCGCATTATGAAGCGTAAAATACGACAACAAGACCCCGGACTGTTGAACAAATTAAGCTGTACATCAAGCAAGAATGGTAAAGAATTCCACTTTCAAAGCTTTAACAGTTAGTTTCCTCAGTTCCCAAACATTTATTGAGTGTTGTTAGAAGAAAAGGTGATGTAACACAGTGGAAACATGCCCTTTCCTAACTACTTTGGCACGTGTCGCAGCCATGGAATTCTAAGTTAATTATGATTTGCAAAAAAAAAAGTTTATGAGTTTAAACATACAATATATTGTCTTTGTAGTGCATTCAACTGAATATGGGTTGAAAAGGATTTACAAATCACTGTATTCCATTTATATTTACACAATTTCCCAACTCATATGAAAACGGGGTTTGTACATTGCTAAAAGAAAAATCTAAGGAAAAAAATCCCTTAGCCATCTTCCACTAGTTTTTAAAAAAATTTCGATTGCCCGCTTGAATATTCCCTCTTCTCTTCTCCGACTCGCATGTCTGTTGTGATTTCCCTTCCTGGGTCGATGACCAGCCCTATCTTGGCTCTGATTGGGCTGTCTGTAATCTTTTGCCCTAATCTTACCCAATCGTGACTCATTATAGTTAACAACCAACTTATCATGGACTTACTTAAACGTAAACCAACCAATCATCCTTGATGTTTCCCGTATATTGTGTCCCCTACCCGTAGAGTTGCTTTGCAACGTAGCTTCGATTTTTAAGTTAATGATTTTTAAAGGAAAACCATAGTTTTTATTGTTGGATTATCAAAAAAACGTACTCATTACGAGAAAACCGTAGTTGTTGGCAGGTATGGCAAAAAGACGGATCAAGATTTTAACACACACTGTAGGGCGGAAAAAAAGAAGAAAAACGGAAAATATTTTTTTCATATTTTTACAGAAATAAAAAAAGACATATTTTCGACTATAGACGGAAAAGTCACAGGCCTGAAATTAACAAACTACTTCTATGTGACATACCTATTATGCTTGAGCACCAGCTTGACTTTTCCATAGCTCACAGTGCAGAGCTGAAAAAAAACAATACTATTAATAATAATATTTATTTCACACAGAGAATTACCAACAACCTATTTTTTCAATTTCTGATCATACCTTAATGAACTGAACAATTCCTTCAGGCACGGAGGTCTTACTAAGTTTCTGTAGATACTCCACTATATCAGAAGTCTGAAGCCCTACACTGACCGCTGCATACAGGGAATATGCTGTTAACTTGTACTCATGGACATGGTTCGGCCTGCAGACCGGTTCAGCGATGGCTACCAAGAAATCCTGAGCATACCTATACACTGGTGAAAATGCTTCTAAAAATATATGTCCATCAGGAGCCTGAAGACAAGGACATTTTAGATATAAGAATACTTACAAAAAATTCCTTCATTTAAAAGAATCGAAAATACACGTCTTACCACCCAGAGGGGTCGTGAGGAACTATCGTTCTTCAGAGTCATCTGAACACGATAATCTTTGGCTCCATAATCGTCAAGCTTGGTAGTGGATTCATCCACCTGTTTCCCGGCAGCAGCAGGTATGGCTTCCTGTGGTTTGCCAGCCACTACCTCTTCTTCGTCTTCCTCCTCCTCGTAGAAACGCTTGTTGGACTTTTTCTCTGTCGTCGTAGCCATAACATCATTATATACACATTTATGTTGTAAGCATTTAACCAATTTCGCGCACTTTGCAAATTATACGTCATTTCCATTGTGCGCAAGCAATTTGCATATCGCAAGACGATTTAAGACAAGATTTAGTTTGAAAGTGGCGTGACAGTGCAAATGGATGGTTTGAGGACGGCTGAAGAAGAATTTGCGGAATTCTGCAAATAAAGCTACTTCGGACAGAAGAACAGCAAAACAGTCTCCCAACACTGTGTAGATGGCATCAAGGGTTAGGGTTAGTAGCCAGAACTTCCAACACAATTAATATATAGCTTGAAGCAATTTCCAAAATTGCCTAAAAGATTGTGCATTATACACATTGTGCATTATACAAATTTGCACCCCTTGATTTGCAAAATGTGCACTACACATTATTCAAATATATAGCTGGAAGAAATTTGCAAAAATATTGCGCATTATGCAAATTGCTCCCATTTGTATTGTGCTCACAACATTTACAACACTCCTGGGGTGTAACAGCGTAAAAACAAAATTCAGTTTCATATGAACACATCGTATTAACGATGTCGTGGCAATTTAAACTACAGTGATTCTAATCAGCGTACATCACCATGACGACGAGAGCCACATCCACACCACATTAGATTGCACAACAAATACTTACAACATCGCTTACTTTTCCATTGACGGGGGTTACTTTTAGGGGTGAATAATAACATGTGAATTAGCATTTTAAATACTCTACAACTTTTTATATTTAAACTGTACACGCACTGGCCTGGCATCGATAGCATCTTTTTAGCTGAGTCATTTGTCACGAACGTTTAACTGACAGCAAGCAAGCTCTTAATAAAGTACGATCTAACTCACCTCGATCTCCTTTCTCCTTTTTACCCATTTTAGCAGCGTGTGATGCGTTTAGAAGCCTTCTTTTATGAGATTTACAACCTGACGCTCGCTGTACAAACACGTAGTGGAGACAATAACGTGCGACTACCGAAGTCGGAAGTTGAAACACAAAACTTCCTTTTTCTTTTAGTGTCTGGGAGGTTGCAGCTGTAACTTAAAAAGTGCATACCGCCACCTACTGTACCGGAGTATAGAGCGTGGCCTCGCTGTGTATGATCTTATATACTTTATTATTAATGATTATATTAAATAAATGTATATCTCTATGAATACACATACACACCCTATACAATCCAAAATATCTGTACTTGTACTTTAGATCTGTACTTTAGCTGTACTTGTATTTCCCAAAAATTAGATAAATAAATAATGTAAATATGTATTCATACAGTATATATGTGTACATGTGTGTGTATTATATATATATATATACATATATATATATATATATATATATATATATATATATATATATATATATATATATATATTATTTTTTTTTCTTCAACTCCTTTTTCCTTTACAAACCAAATCTTGTATTGTATCCATCTCTTCCTTACACTTCACACAAACACACACACACACACACACACACACACACACACACACACACACACACACACACACACGCATGTACATGTATATACTGTATGAATACATATTTATATTATTTATTTATCAATTTTTTGGGGAAATACAAGCACTCACGCACAAAAGAAAAAAGCTGCACGAAAGCTCTTTCTTTACGTTTCACTTTACCATAAGACTTCCAGTTACTTTTTCAATTTACCAAACGTTTGAGTTCACTACTTTACGGGTGTTGTAAACTCCCTCTTAACCCTTTCAAGAAACGTTCCTTTTTTTTTCTTTTTTTTTTTCCTTTTTAAACTCTACATCAGGGGTGTCAAACTCAAATACAGAATGGCCCAAAATTTTAAACGGAACAAAGCCGCAGGCCAAGGTTGAACAAATTAACCTTTTAATAGGGACCCAAACAAGTTTTGAATTAAATATTGAACAAGCAAGGCTTATATAACTTTAGTGACATGCAGAATCCAGTTTATAATAATAATAATAATAAAATAAATATCAATGGCATATCAGATAAAATTCAAATAAAAATGTTAGGCCTTTTTTTCTATTTGCAATCTTCTGAGGTAAATATCCATTTTTTTCCACAGGCTAATAATACATTTGAAAATAAATTAACAATAATGAAAGAACCAAACATTCATGCCCTGAAGTAGCAGGAGAAAATACATGAATAAAACGTTAATTATTTGTCAGTTTGCTGGAAGTTTCCCGGAAGACTTAGTGCTGCAAGGGGATCTGGGTATTTGTTCTGTTGTGTTACGGTGCGGATGTTCACCCGAAATGGGTTTGTCATTCTTGTTTGGTGTGGGTTCTCAGTGTGGCGCATATTTGTAACAGTGCTAAAGTTGTTTATACGGCCACCCTCAGTGTGACCTGTATGGCTGTTGACCAAGTATGCTTGCATTCACTTGTGCGTGTGCGTGTGTAAGTGTGTAAAAGCCACAAATATTATGTGACACGCTGTTAGTATGGAGGAAAAGCAGACGTGACGACAGGTTGTAGAGAACGCTAAAGGCAGTGCCTTAAATGGACGCCCCCAATATAGTTGTCCAGGTGGAAATCGGTAGAAATTCGGGAGAATGGTTGCCCCGGGAGATTTTCGGGAGGGGCACTGAACTTCGGGAGTCTACCGGTAAAATTAGGAGGGTTGGCAAGTATGAGTATTAGTGGTGAATGCAGTGTTACAGCGGCACCGACGCTGTATAACACCGGCGGGCCAGCTCTAATGCTAAATTGATATTGCCTCAAGGACCAAATTAAATTACACGGCGGGCCAGATTTGGCCCGCGGGCCAGAGTTTGACACCCATGCTCTACATGCTAATTTCATTGTCGACATTAGTACATTCAATAGATCATTAACCGGTAATCATTCATCACATTTTCCCCAGCCGCCTCCACATTTATTCTTGTCAAACTCCGTGGCCATTGTGTCTCTTTTGTCTCAGTATCTATCGTCCCCGACGACCGGTTTCAAACCCTTTACCCCGAGTCAATCATCCCAGATTTCGAGGTTCGAAACCTTTATGTTGTCCCACACAACGGGTTTCGAACATTTAACTCAGAGTCACTCATCTCAGATGAGAGAGTTTGAATCCTTTACTCTTTTAGGAGAGACCAAATCCCCAGGGCGAGCCACACCCGACTATTTGCTTACTCGTCAGTGAAGCAGCCCGTCACGGTAGTCCGAAGGGTTCCCAACCCGTTACTCCCCTGGCGACGTCCAACGACCCAGGGTGAGCCACACCCGACTATTAGTTCACTTTTCAATGAAACAGTCCGTTACTATGGTTTGAACACAATGACGTGAGTTGACCACTATTTACAACTATTATGTAGAGGCGGACAATGCAAAAATGCAACCAAAATCAAAATCACCACTCTGTGTCTGGGGTATAAAACAGTGTTTGACTTACAGACTTCAGGACAGACTCCAAATGCAGATTTTAGAAACATTCTCTGCTTACCTTGATTTATGTGTTGGCCAAGTGAGTCTATCCGGAAGATTGCAAGAGATGTCCAATTCTCAGCGTGTCATCCCGGACGATGCCCCCAATTGTTGCGTTTGGACCAGATATTCCTCTTGCTGGGAATTTAAACTGCTGGTCACCCCCAAGTTCTTTGATGACAAATAATTTGATTTTAAATGAATCCCAGACAGAGTAGGTATTCTGACATTCTATTCCAAAGCTTTGGGAGACCAATCTATGAACAACACCTTCCAATCGCATCGCCCAAGTTGATCCGACAATCCTACGGAAGCGCTGTCTTCTTCAATATGTTTCTCGCCTCCCACCCACCGGAACGAATACACATGTCTATTGTCCTCCTTAGCTGGGAACAGGATGAGATAAGAAGGGAGTATTGCTACTTCTCACATTCCTAAAGCCAAGGTCGTCTACAGTGTACCATCGGTCAGGAGATAGGGAAAGACTAACAGAATACAAGATGGAACACTAGCTATTTCAAATATGACTATGGAACAAAAAGAAATAACTTTTAAATATGGATATATGTAGATAAGGTCTCTTCAGGTGTGTTGGAGATTAGGCGACACCATTTGGTCGTACCTCAGATTTAGGATGAGCAGTGTGGTTTTTGTCCTGGTCGTGGAACCGTAAACCAGGTCTTTACACTCGGCAGTGTCCTTGAGGCTGTATGGAAGCTTTCCTAACTAGTATACATGTGTTTTGTGGACTTGGAGAAGGAATTTGACTGTGTCCCTCGGAGGGGGTGCTCCGGGAATATGGGGCATTGAACCACCTGTTTGTGGCTGTCCACTCCCTATATTATTGGTGTCAGAGCATTGTCCGCATTGCCGGCAGTAAGTCCGACCTGCTTCCAGTGAGGGTAGGACCCCACCAGGGCTGCCCTTTGTCACAATTTCAGTTCATAACTTTCATGGACAGAATTTCTAGGGACATGTCAGGGCATTAGGGAATCTGTTTTGTTGGCTGCAGGTTTTGGTCTCTGTTTTTTGCAGATGATGCGGTTCTGCTGGCTTCTTCTGGTTATGATCTTCAGCTCTCATTGGATCGATTTGAGTGTGAAGCAACTGTGATGAAAATCAGCACCTCCAAATCCGAGTCCATGGCTCTCATTTAAAAAAGGGTAGAGTGCCATCTCCAGGTTTGGGACGATCCCAGGTGGAGGAATTCAAGTAACTCAGGGTCTTGTTGACAAGTGAGGGAAGAATTAATCCTGATATCAACAGACAAATCAGTGCAACTCTGCATCAGTCCGTCGTGGTGAAGCCAACAGAGAATCTTAAAGGCCGAATGAGACCCACTACTACCGAACACGCAGTCTGATAGTTTATACATCAATGATGAAATATTAACATTGCAACACATGCCAATACGGCCTTTTTAGTTTACTAAATTGCAATTTAAAATATCCCGGGAGTTTCTTGTTGAAAACGTCGCGGAATGATGACGTGTACGCGTGACGTCACGGACTGTTAGGATATATTAGCGCTGCGCACACACACAGCTAAAAGTCGTCTGTTTTAACCGCATAATTACACAGTATTTAGGACATTTGTGTTGCTGAATCTTTTGCAATTTGTTCAATTAATAATGGAGAAGTCAAAGTAGAAAGATGGAGTTGGGAAGCTTTAGCCTTTAGCCATACAAACACACAGTGATTCCTTGTTTAAAATTCCCGGAGGTGAAGCTTTACTATGGATCAGAACGGTCCAGCGAACATGGATCCCGACCAAATGTCAACCAGCAGTTTTCGGTGAGAAAATTGTGGTAAAAAGTCGCCACTAACCGGAAATCAGCTGAACTTGTGCTGTCCATAATGCTGCCATCGACTTCCATCAGACACTGTCCTCAAGACACCCGTGGATACACCCTTCCGAATATCAGGTACTATTAAACTCACTAAAACACTAGCAACACAATAGAAAGATAAGGGATTTCCCAGAATTATCAGAGTAAATGTGTCTAAAAACATCTGAATTTGTCCCAATGCAATTTGCGTTTTTTTTTTAAACTTGATTTTATTATTTTTTTCTAGTCCGTCGCTATCAATATCCTCAAACACAAAACTTTCATCCTCGCTAAAATTAATGGGGAAATTGTCGTTTTCTCGGTCCGAATAGCTTTTTTTGTTGGACGCTCCCATTTAAAACAATGTGAGGATTTGGAGCCCTCAACGGGTGACGTCATCTTCTGCGACTTCCGGTAAAGGCAGGGCTTTTCTGTTAGCAACCAAAAGTTGCGAACTTTACCGTCGATGTTCTCTACTAAATCCTTTCAGCAAAAGTATGGCAATATGGCGAAATGATCAAGTATGACACATGGAATGGAACTGCTATCCCTGTTTGAATAAGAAAATCTCATTTCAGCAGGCCTTTAAATCCCAAGCTGTTCCCCATTCTTGAACTTTGTTCACCGATTTTTGAATCTGCTTTTCTCTATGATGTGTATTTCTACCTCTCTTCCACATGACGCCATCATCACAAACAGTGCCACCTCCACTAACCCTTTCACTTCACTAAACACTTCATATATCATTATTGAAAACAGTACTGGACTTATTATACTGACTTTTGAGGACAAGAAGGAAACTTTTGCAGGGCCATCTCGGAGCCTATTGTTAGTCAGCAGAAGAGGGACTTGAATCCCGGAAACTCGGAATGAAAGTCTGATGTTCTTATGACGGAGCAATTCAGGGTTTCTGCACAAAACGTAAACATACTGTACATAAAAACAAAGCAAACTGCTTCAGACAAAATTCTGCTTGCATATTTGACTGGTAGATTTGATTGAAATGTGTTACTTTCTGGCACAGAGCCAGTTCAAAGCATTGTTCTCAAATGTTTAGCAGGGTTAAGGTACAGTCTATGGAATGGACATTCCAGAAATATGCCTGAAACCCTTTGAAACTAGTTGTGTATGCGTGTTTAATATTGTTGTCTTGTTGGAAACCCTGTTTGTGTACAAATATCAGCCTTTTCACTGTTGATTGGAGGTGAAGCAAAGTCTCATCTGACCAGTAAACTTTTGTTCAAACAAATGCTTGAACGTGTTGGTGTCTTATAAGTAAATCCTTCTTAGAGTTGGCAACTTGGGGACAGGGGCTTCTTTCTTGGTCGGCACCCTCTCAGTCTATGATCGTGTAAAACTGCTTTGAGTTCAAGCAGTTGGCGGGCTTGTCACTAAACATCCATCCATCCATTTACTACTGCTTATGAGCCGGCTATAGCAGTGATGAAAAGAACAATATCAAAGTAGGTTTGAGGTTCTAGAACACATGACTAAAGCTACTGACAATTGACATGTTCTTAGTGAGCCACTGACAAGTACATTATTATTGGTCTCTTAAACTAAAGCCCTTGTCAGCACGGACTGACAGACGTGGCATGAGTTTTCAAAGCAGAGGACGAACAGTCAGCCTGGCTAGATGTTGAATGTCTGTTGAATATCCAACTTAAAACTAATTTGACCTCTGTTCGGCATTTGGTAATCATTTCAGCAGCACTGAGAGTGGACTCAGACAAACTACCTTTAGGATGGACCGCTCGCCTGTGTATCGGTTGGGGATATATCTACGCTGCTGATCCGCCTCCGCTTGAGATGGTTTCCTGTGGATGGGACTCTCGCTGCTGTCTTGGATCCGCTTTGAACTGAACTCTCGCGGCTGTGTTGGAGCCACTATGGATTGAACTTTCACAGTATCATGTTAGACCCGCCCGACATCCATTGCTTTCGGTCCTCTAGAGGGGAGGGGTTGCCCACATCTGAGGTGCTCTCCAAGGTTTCTCATAGTCAGCATTGTCACTGGCGTCCCACTGGATGTGAATTCTCCATGCCCACTGGGTGTGAGTTTTCCTTGCCCTTTTGTGGGTTCTTCCGAGGATGTTGTAGTCGTAATGATTTGTGCAGTCTTTTGAGACATTTGTGATTTGGGGCTATATAAATAAACATTGATTGATTGATTAGGTAAATGTTGCAATTGTCAAGGCCAATAAAGAAATTGACTCAAAAAACATAGGTTACAACATTGGTAAAGTAAGGCTCCACTTCTCCGCAATTTGTACTAGCTTGATGCTAATATACATTGGCTTTGCTATTGACATGCTGATTAGCATTAGCATTTTGTCATAACATTGACACCCATCAAATTAGTAAATTAAAACATTAACTACTCCTCTCTGAGCTGCTACCTTACCGTGGTAGAGGAGTTTGCGTGTCCCAATGATCCTAGGAGCTATGTTGTCTGGGGGCTTTCATGCCCCCTGGTAGGGTGTCCCAAGACAAACAGGTCCTAGGTGAGTGAAAAGACAAAGAGCAGCTCAAAGACTTCTATGGAATTACAACAAAATGAACTCAGATTTCCCTTGCCGGGACGCGGGTCACCGGGGCCCCGCTCTGGAGCCAGGCCCGGAATTGGGGCACGATGGCGAGCGCCTGGTGGCCGGGCCTATCCCCATGGGGCCCGGCCGGGCACAGCCCGAAGAGGCAACGTGGGTCATCCCTCCAATGGGCTCACCACTCATGGGAGGGGCCATAGAGGTCGGGTGCATTGTGAGCTGGGCGGCAGCCGAAGGCAGGGCACTTGGCGGTCCGACCCTCGGCTACAGAAGCTAGCTCTTGGGACGTGGAACGTCACCTCACTGGGGGGGAAGGAGCCTGAGCTAGTCCGCGAGGTAGAGAAGTTCCGGCTGGATATAGTCGGACTCACCTCGACGCACAGCAAGGGCTCTGGAACCAGTTCTCTCGAGAGGGACTGGACCCTCTTCCACTCTGGCGTTGCCGGCAGTGAGAGGCGACGGGCTGGGGTGGCAATTCTCGTTGCCCCCCGGTTCAAAGCCTGCACGTTTGAGTTCAACCCAGTGGACGAGAGGGTAGCTTCCCTTCGTCTTCGGGTGGGGGGACGGGTCCTGACTGTTGTTTGTGCTTACGCACCAAACAGCAGTTCAGAATACCCACCCTTTTAGGGTACACTCAAGGGAGTACTGGAAAGTGCTCCCCCGGGTGATTTCCTTGTCCTACTGGGGGACTTCAACGCTCATGTTGGCAACGACAGTGAAACCTGGAGAGGCGTGATTGGGAAGAATGGTCGCCCGGATCTAAACCCGAGTGGTGTTTTGTTATTGGACTTTTGTGCTCGTCACGGATTGTCCATAACAAACACCATGTTCAAACATAAGGGTGTCCATATGTGCACTTGGCACCAGGACACCCTAGGCCGCAGTTCCATGATCGACTTTGTAGTTGTGTCATCGGATTTGCGGCCTCATGTTCTGGACACTCGGGTGAAGAGAGGGGCGGAGCTTTCTACCGATCACCACCTGGTGGTGAGTTGGCTGCGATGGTGGGGGAGGATGCCGGACAGACCTGGCAGGCCCAAGCGCATTGTGAGGGTCTGCTGGGAACGTCTGGCAGAGTCTCCTGTCAGAGAGAGTTTCAATTCACACCTCCGGGAGAACTTTGAACATGTCACGAGGGAGGTGCGGGACATTGAGTCCGAGTGGACCATGTTCCGAACCTCTATTGTCGAGGTGGCTGATTGGAGCTGTGGCCGCAAGGTTGTGGGTGCCTGTGGTGGCGGTAATCCCAGAACCCGTTGGTGGACACCAGCAGTGAGGGATGCTGTCAAGCTGAAGAAGGAGTCCTATCGGGTTCTTTTGGCTCATAGGACTCCGGAGGCAGTGGACGGGTACCGACGGGCCAAGCGGTGTGCAGCATTAGCGGTCGCGGAGGCAAAAACTCGGACATGGGAAGAGTTCGGGGAAGCCATGGAAAACGACTTCCGGATGGCTTCGAAGCGATTCTGGACCACCATACGCCGCCTCAGGAAGGGGAAGCAGTGCACTATCAACACTGTGTATGCTGGGATGGTGTTCTGCTGACTTCGACTGCGGATGTTGTGGATTGGTGGAGGGAATACTTCGAAGACCTCCTCAATCCCACCAACACGTCTTCCTTTGAGGAAGCGGTGCCTGGGGAATCTGTGGTGGGCTCTCCTATTTCTGGGGCTGAGGTTGCTGAGGTAGTTAAAAAGCTCCTCGGCGGCAAGGCCCCGGAGGTGGATGAGACCCGCCCGGAGTTCCTTAAGGCTCTGGATGCTGTGGGGCTGTCTTGGTTGACAAGACTCTGCAGCATCGCGTGGACATCGGGGGCGGTACCTTTGGATTGGCAGACCGGGGTGGTGGTCCCTCTCTTTAAGAAGGGGACCGGAGGGTGTGTTCCAACTATCGTGGGATCACACTCCTCAGCCTTCCCGGTAAGGTTTATTCAGGTGTACTGGAGAGGAGGGTTCGCCGGATAGTCGAACCTCGGATTCAGGAGGAACAGTGTGGTTTTCGTCCTGGTCGTGAAATTGTGGACCAGCTCTATACTCTCGGCAGGGTTCTTGAGGGTGCATGGGAGTTTGCCCAACCAGTCTACATGTGCTTTGTGGACTTGGAGAAGGCATTCGACCGTGTCCCTCGGGAAGTCCTGTGGGGAGTGCTCAGAGAGTATGGGGTACCGGACTGTCTTATTGTGGCAGTCCGCTCCCTGTATGATCAGTGTCAGAGCTTGGTCCGCATTGCTGGCAGTAAGTCGGACACATTTCCAGTGAGGGTTGGACTCCGCCAAGGCTGTCCTTTGTCACCGATTCTGTTCATAACTTTTATGGACAGAATTTCTAGGCGCAGCCAAGGGGTTGAGGGGATCCGGTTTGGTGGCCACGGGATTAGGTCTCTGCTTTTTGCAGATGATGTAGTCCTGATGGCTTCATCTGGCCGGGATCTTCAGCTCTCACTGGATCGGTTCGCAGCCGAGTGTGAAGCGACCGGAATGAGAATCAGCACCTCCAAGTCCGAGTCCATGGTTCTCGCCCGGAAAAGGGTGGAGTGCCATCTCCGGGTTGGGGAGGAGACCCTGCCCCAAGTGGAGGAGTTCAAGTACCTAGGAGTCTTGTTCACGAGTGGGGGAAGAGTGGATCGTGAGATCGACAGGCGGATCGGTGTGGCGTCTTCAGTAATGCGGACGTTGTATCGATCCATTGTGGTGAAGAAGGAGCTGAGCCGGAAGGCAAAGCTCTCAATTTACCGGTCGATCTACGTTCCCATCCTCACCTACGGTCATGAGCTTTGGGTCATGACCGAAAGGATAAGATCACGGGTACAAGCGGCCGAAATGAGTTTCCTCCGCCAGGTGGCGGGGCTCTCCCTTAGCGATAGGGTGAGAAGTTCTGCCATCCGGGAGGAGCTCAACGTAAAGCCGCTGATCCTCCACATCGAGAGGAGCCAGATGAGGTAGTTCAGGCATCTGGTCAGGATGCCACCCGAACGCCTCCCTAGGGAGGTGTTTAGGGCACGTCCAGCTGGTAGGAGGCCACGGGGAAGACCCAGGACACGTTGGGAAGACTATGTCTCCCGGCTGGCCTGGGAACGCCTCGGGATCCCCCGGGAAGAGCTAGACGAAGTGGCTGGAGAGAGGGAAGTCTGGGCTTTCCTGCTTAGGCTGCTGCCCCCGTGACCCGACCTCGGACAAGCGGAAGATGATGGATGGATGGATGGATGGAAACATTAACTAAGATGTGCGTTGCAATCAAACAGCCGGTGCGTACATTTACAATTTTTTGGCCGCAACAAAAAACACAATGAATTTCCACTACTGCCATCTAACGTATTGGACTTTCAACAGTAAATAAAGTTACTTGTAAATGATAGTAATAAAATAAGATGTAACAGAAGGACAACAGTTATGAAAACAGGATTATTTTAAAATGTTGCAATGAAAATTGAGATTTATTTATAACAATTTATATTATTAACACACACAAAAGTACCAAAAAGTGGTACCGTTGAGGACTGGTATCGATTTCGAGGTAGCGGAATTTGTGCCTTATCGGTTCAAATGTGAACGGTACCCATCCCTACCAGCAAGTGTTGTTGTACTGGAAACTAATTTACCAACACAACTTCATCACACACAATACGCCACTGTGGAATTGTTATATTAAAATGAAAAATCCATCTTTGAACAGCAATGGTTTGAAAAAGGTATTTGGTGGCTGATGCACTTACTGACTGATAAAAGTATTTTATTATTTGAAGATTTCATTAAGTACGACCTGCAAATGACAAACTACTTCTTTTTTTTGATGATAAAGGCTTTTGTTCTAAATATTCTAGATAAAGCATATCATCTTTTTCAGAACTCTTTTTTAAACTTTCTAGGCTTCTGTTGGATGGACACAAAATTACACATTTGAAAGTCTGAAATTAGACAATTCTTTACGATTTCTTATTTACTGTATTTGCTCTGGAACAAAACAAACAAACAAACACAAAATACAAATAACTTGAAAGTTTCCATTCTTTCAAAAGCAAATGAGTTCAGTTAAGAAAAAAACTTCAGAATTGACCACTTGAAATAATTTTTAGGATGTTTTGCAATTGAAGACAACACTTGTTCCTTCTGTGATAGTGAAACAGTTTATTTTATGAATGCACGCAAAGTAAATAGCTGTGGGATGATGTACAATATTGGCTTTTGCCTGACACTCCACACTTGGTTTCTGAAATGTAAATTGTAAAAAAACATAATAAATGTTTAAAACACAATAATGGTATTTTTTGTGTATTATCCACAAATAAGTTTGTAAAAACAAAACCATCCTTCCACAGACAATTCAGCCATTTTCTCTCACTTTTATATTGCATAAAGGTCTGCGGACATTCATATAAAACAATCACAATATTCAGATTTTGATTGATATTATCATATTACAAAAGAGAGTAATAAAGATAATTAACAAAATAAAATAAATTATGGAGACCCAATAAATGATTCATAAAGTCACACATTTTCAAAATGTATATGACAAGTGTTCAAATGATGTTTTAAGTAAATAATAATAAGCTTCCTGAAGTTGTCCAGAAGATGATTCAGATGTGAACCAGTACATATGTACGGTAGATCATATTAAGGTGCTAATCTATGGGATAATTTCCCATTAGAAATACAAATATGTAACACTGCAATATTTCAAACACATATAAAAACACTATTATGACTGTATGATGAATATATGTACACATAAAAATGTATATTGTATTTACAAAATGTATTGTAGTGTTTACTCTCACCTTTTCAGTCAAATTGTTCTGTTCATTTTTTAATAAAAGTACACAATGTTGCATATTACTGCATGTACTTGAGTGAAAAAACACTAATATAAAATATGTAATCTATAAATGTAGAAGCATATTAAAAAGATTGTTACACAAACAACAATGTCACACATGTTAGAAAGTCAACATTAAAGTCTTGATAGTTTATTTCAAATCCTGCAGTTTAATTTGCTGCTGCTGTTCTCACCAGCACACTTGTGTTTCTTACACTGGCACATAGAAGAGAATCTTTCACCACACACACTGCAACTCAACACTTTCTCTCCTGGGTGTGTTCTCATGTGTGCTACAAGGTTTAATCGGTCACAAAAGCTTCTGTTGCAGATTGAACAGGAATGTGATTTTTAACCAGCGTGTGTAGTTCTATTGTGTCTTTTCAAATGTTCCTTCCTTTTGAAAGATAAGCCACAAATTGAACAAGGAAAAGGTTTTTCACCAGTGTGTGTTCTCATGTGTGCTACAAGGTTTGATCGTTCACAAAAGTTTCTGTTGCAGATTGAACAGGAATGTAATTTTTCACCAGTGTGTGTAGTTTTCTGGTGTCTTTTCAAATGTCCCTTCCTTTTAAAAGATAAGCCACAGATTGAACAAGGAAAAGGTTTTTCACCAGTGTGTGTTGTCATGTGGTCTTTCAAATGGTTACTTTGTACAAAACCTTTACCACAGATTGAACAAGAAAAGGGTTTTTCACCAGTGTGCGTTCTCATGTGTACTTTCAATTTGCCATTTTCCACAAAACCTTTACCACAGATTGAACAGGAAAAAGGTTTTTCACCCGTGTGTGTTCTCACGTGCACTTTTAAATTGTTACTTAGAGCAAAACCTTTACCACAGGTTGAACAGGACAAAGGTTTTTCACCAGTGTGCATTCTCATGTGTACTTTCAAATGTTCCTTCCTTGAAAAATATAAGCCACAGATTGAACAACAAAAGGGTTTTTCACCAGAATGTGTTGTCATGTGTACTTTCAAATTGTGAGTTTGTACAAAACCTTTACCACAGATTGAACAGATAAAAGGTTTTTCACCAGTGTGTGTTCTCATATGTCTTTTCAAACTCTGACTTTCTACAAAACCTTTACCACAGATTGAACAGATAAAAGGTTTTTCACCAGTGTGTATTCTATTGTGTGCTTTCAAATGGTGACGGTGTACAAAACCTTTACCACAGATTGAACAGGGGAAAGGTTTTTCTCCAGTGTGTGTTCTCATGTGTCTTTTCAGAAGACTACGGTTTTTAAAGGTTTTGTCACAGTTAGAACATTTTAGGGGATTGTTGTTAGTGTGACATGTTCCATCATCTTTAGAGTCTTCATCATCCGTGTCAGGAGAGTGTGACGTGGTGTCCTCACTATCTGATAGTGGAGCTAAGAGCTTGTCTGCTTGTGATCCTCCACAGTGGTCTCCATCAGCTTCTCTTGTCATGTGTTGTGTTGAGCTGCTGCTTGGAGGCTCCCCCCCTCCCATCTCCTCACTTTCACCTTTGACCTCATGATCTTCACTCTTCACAGGGACACCAATCACTGGGAACTCCACCAGTCCTACAATATGATCTCCCTCCTGACTGATGCTGTGTTCCACCTCTTCCTTTTTAATGTGGGGGGTCAGTGAGTCTTCCTCTTCCTTTTTACATTGAAGAGTCTGTGTCACAGAGGAAAAAGAGAAGCCAGAGGGTCCGTGGTGCCTGGTCTTCCTCTTTGATGGATCCTTCTTCAGCATCCTGAAGCTACTCTCCTGTTTTTCAGGCAGAATTTTTTCTTCACAGACGTCTGGAAGACACAAAAAGACAAACATGCTTGAGAAATGTCCAGATTTGCTCAGTCGCATGAGGCATTCAGTAAGTTCACATGTACAAACCCCGTTTCCGTATGAGTTGGGAAATTGTGTTAGACGTAAATATAAACAGAATACAATGATTTGCAAATAATTTTTAATGCATATTCAGTTGAATATGCTACAAAGACAACATAGTTGATGTTCAAACTGATAAAAAAAATGTTGGTGTGCAAATAATCATTAACTTTAGAATTTGATGCCAGAAACACGTGACAAAGAAGATGGGAAAGGTGGCAATAAATACTGATAAAGTTGAGGAATGCTCATCACTTATCTGGAACATCCCACAGGTGTGTAAGCTAATTGGGAACAGGTGGGTGCCATGATTGGGTATAAAAACAGCTTCCCAAAAAATGCTCAGTCTTTCACAAGAAAGGTTTGGGCGAGGTACACCCCTTTGTCCACAACTGCGTGAGCAAATAGTCAAACAGTTTAAGAACAACGTTTCTCAAAGTGCAATTGCAAGAAATTTAGGGATTTCAACATCTACGGTCCATAATATCATCAAAATGTTCAGAGAATCTATAGAAATCACTCCACGGAAACCAACATTGAATGACAGTGACCTTTGATCACTCAGACGGCACTATATCAAAACCTGACATCAATCTCTAAAGGATATCACCACATGGGCTCAGGAACACTTCAGAAAACCACTGTCACTAAATACAGTTGGTTGCTACATCTGTAAGTGCAAGTTAAAGCTCTACTATGCAACGCGAAAGCCATTTATCAACAACATCCAGAAACTGCACCGGCTTGTCTGGGCCTGAGATGATCTAAAATGGACTGATGCAGAGTGGAAAAGTGTTCTGTGGTCTGAGGAGTCTACATTTCAAATTGTTTTTGGAAATATTCGACATCGTGTCATCCGGACCAAAGGGGAAGCGAACCATCCAGACTGTTATCGACGCAAAGTTCAAAAGCCAGCATCTGTGATGGTATGGGGGTGCATTAGTGCCCAAGGCATGGGTAACTTACACATCTGTGAAAGCACCATTAATGCTGAAAGGTACATACAGGTTTTGGAACAACATATGCTGCCATCTAAGCGCCATCTTTTTCTTGGACGCCCCTGCTTATTTCAGCAAGACAATGCCAAGACACATTCAGCATGTGTTACAACAGCATGCCATCATAAAAAAAAAAAAGAGTGCGGGTACTTTCCTGGCCCGCCTGCAGTCCAGACCTGTCTCCCATCGAAAATGTGTCGCGCATTATGAAGCGTAAAATACGACAGCGGAGACCCCGGACTGTTGAATGACTGAAGCTCTACATAAAACAAGAATAGGAAAGAATTCCACTTTCAAAGCTTCAACAATAGTTTCCTCGATTCCCAAATGTTTATTGAGTGTTGTTAAAAGAAAAGGTCATGTAACAGAGTGGTGAACATGCCCTTTCCCAACTACTTTGGCACGTGTTTTAGCCATGAATTTCTAACCTAATTATCATTTGCAAAAAAAAAAAAAAAAAAAAGTTTATGATTTTGAACATCAAATATCTTGTCTTTGTAGTGCATTCAATTGAATATGGGATGAAAAGGATTTGCAAATCATTGAATTCCGTTTATATTTACATCCAACACAATTTCCCAAATCATATGGAAACGGGGTTTGTACTTCAAATAAGTTATTATATGAATTGGCCTGAAAAGAAATACACTGCTCTTTGAAACATTTAAAATGGCGGCGCAAAGAATTGCAGCGGCTTATGGCTCTCCTCGTCAGTGCTAATCTTTACTGTTTTTCTACTTCTTTCTTACCTGTGCTTTCACCATCGGTTCTGTGTATACACATTACACCGGCAAGACACTTTTGGATATCGGCGTCCAATACCAGATATCGGTCTCCGGAGACTTTCACTACACGCACAACATACCAGAAGACATAGCGAGATCGCCGGTCTCTCCATTGATTGTGAGGCGGCGCAGTCGGAGAAGGGAGATGAAGCAGAAATAGGGCTGTAGGGCCGGTGTTATGCTACTGCTAAAGAAACAAACACACAAGCCACCTCTACCGAGCCTGTTCCTCTACAATGCCAGATCCCTGCCGCATAAAACGGACGACCTGGAATTACAACTCGCTGGAAATCACTATGTTCATGACTGCTGTGTTTTGGCCATCACTAAAATGTGGTTTCACCCGAGGATCCCCGATGCTAGCCTGCAGCTAGCAGGCCGCACTTTGCGCCGCTGGGACAGGACTGTGAACTCTGGTAAGAGCAGGGGAGGGGACCTCTGTGTTTACGTGCTTGATAACTGGTGTAACAACGGGATAATCATACACCAACACTGTTCCTCAGGCCTCGAGCACGTCTGTAAGATGCCGGCCTTTTTTTCTACTGAGAGAGCTAACTGTAGTGCTTGTCACGGCTGTTTAGATCCCACCCGACACCAACATGAACACAGCGCTCTCTCTCCTGCTGAACACTGTAAATGAACAGCAGCGGCTCCACCCGGATGGTGTTCACAATATTGCAGGGGACTTTAATAGGCCAACTTAAAGACTGTACTGCCAAAGTTTTACCAACATGTAAATCAATCGGGGCGGTTTAGCTCGGTTGGTAGAGTGGCCGTGCCAGCAACTTGAGGGTTGGGGGTTCGATTCCCGCTTCAGCCATCCTAGTCACTGCCGTTGTGTCCTTGGGCAAGACACTTTACACACCTGCTCCCAGTGCCACCCACACTGGTTTGAATGTAACTTAGATATTGGGTTTCACTATGTAAAGCGCTTTGAGTCACTAGAGAAAAAGCGCTATATAAATATAATTCAATTCAATTCAATCAATCAATCAATTTTTACTTATATAGCCCTAAATCACTAGTGTCTCAAAGGGCTGCACAAACCACCACACAAACCACTACGACATCCTCGGTAGGCCCACATAAGGGCAAGGAAAACTTACACCCAGTGGGACGTCGGTGACAATGATGACTATGAGAACCTTGGAGAGGACGAAAGCAATGGATGTCGAGCGGGTCTAACATGATACTGTGAAAGTTCAATCCATAATGGATCCAACACAGCCGCGAGAGTCCAGTCCAAAGCGGATCAAACACAGCAGCGAGAGTCCCGTTCACAGCGGAGCCAGCAGGAAACCATCCCAAGCGGAGGCGGATCAGCAGCGCAGAGATGTCCCCAGCCGATACACAGGCAAGCAGTACATGGCCACCGGATCGGACCGGACCCGCTCCACAAGGGAGAGTGGGACATAGGAGAAAAAGAAAAGAAACGGCAGATCAACTGGTCTCAAAAGGGAGTCTATTTAAAGGCTAGAGTATACAAATGAGTTTTAAGGTGAGACGTAAAGGGTTCTACTAGGGGAGAGAACACTCTGGATCATGTTTACACCAATATCAGGCACACATACAGAACCACCGTGGCGGCTGCGGCGATGACCATGAAGAACGCGGAGTTGGAATATAATTACAACACTTTATGTACATATTTATATACATATTTATGTAATATTTACATATTTATATAATATGTAACTACAAGCTCCATTCACAGACAGAGTCACATTGCTTTTATGAGCGGTCGAGCGAGTCAAAAGCTAAAAAAAAAAGAAAAAAAAAAGAACATTTTTTATTTTTTAAATTTTTTTTTTTTTTTGTGGCGGCCGTAATTCTTTCCTGTATTCTATTCAAAGGAAAAGAAGACCAATTTTTACGAGGTGTGGGCAATATGGCCTCAAGTCAATATTGCGATAAATTCCCTTTCACCTGAGTGCAGCTGGGATAGGTTCCAGCGCCCCCTGTGATTTTAATGTCAGTTACTGATGTATAAAAGATTAGGTTGTTTACATTGAATGTGAGTGTGAATGTTGTCTATCTGTGTTGGCCCTGCGGTGAGGTGGCGACTTGTCCAGGGTGTACCCCGCCTTCCGCCCGATTGTAGCTGAGATAGGCGCCAGCGCCCCCCGCGACCCCAAAAGGGAATAAGCGGTAGAAAATGGATGGATGGACATTGTAAATGTGTATTCTGTATTCTTGTCTCTGCTATGGCGTCATCTTGTGGTCGAGTTCACTCACTGCGAGTGCTGTTGGTTGAAAGTGTATTTCCTTTTGCTTTCTTGCCTTGAACCCCAAGTATGGTTTCTTCATTTATCTCCCCAAGCAACGTTTGTAAGTGTAACCGAGGATGTCCACTGGATGTGGAACGGCGGCGCCAGACTAGTTCCGTTTTTTGTTTTCAAGTCAATGTGTCAGTTTCAGGCTTCACGGGGGCAGAGGGGTTAGTGCATCTGCCTCACAATACGAAGTTCCTGCAGTCCTGGGTTCAAATCCAGGCTCGGGATCTTTCTGTGTGGAGTTTGCATGTTCTCCCCGTGAATGCGTGGGTTCCCTCCGGGTACTCCGGCTTCCTCCCACTTCCAAAAACATGCACCTGGGGATAGGTTGATTGGCAACACTAAAATTGGCCGTAGTGTGTGAATGTGAGTGTGAATGTGGTCTGCCTATCTGTGTTGGCCCTGCGATGAGGTGGCAACTTGTCCAGGGTGTACCCCGCCTTCCGCCCGATTGTAGCTGAGATAGGCGCCAGCGCCCCCCGCGACCCCAAAAGGGAATAAGCGGTAGAACATGGATGGATGTCAGTTTCCACCGCCTGGCTTCTATATTTAGTGGTCGACACAACAAGGCGGTTCAATTGAGCTAAAATCTGCTTGTGTGGGACAGGAAGTCATGCATAAAAACAAGATAAATGATCCAGTTTACTTTCAAAATAGAATATTCTGTTTGAGGCAGATGGTATTCTACACTTTGAAAAGTCTTAATGGACATGAAGTCAACTTGTCATAAGTTTTTCAGACCTAATTTCACCTCCTTGACACAAATGGATGAAGACATGTTGATTCTAAAAGGCCCAAAATTAAAGAATCATATAACAGGCATATACCGGGCAGGCCTGAACTTCAGCATTGTATTAAAATGACTAGTTCCATCGGCAACATTAAAGCGAGTGTCGCCAACACTACTGCACACAGGAAAAAAATTGGAGAATTGCAAGTAGTTGAAACAAAGATTGTGAGTGACTGACAAGAGGCTCACTTTGTTCATGTAAGTGTACTGTGGAATTAAAATGCTCAGGTGCTGAGAGCGATGCACAGAGTGAGACCTCTTAGTCCAATTTAAAATCCAGAGACCAAGAAGGAAACACACGGACGTAGCAATGTATTGATGACGGCAAGGATTAAGTAATTAGGTTTATTTGCATTTACCATATTTTTCGGACTATAAGGCACACTTTTTTTTGATTGATTGATTGATATATTTTTATTTCATATTTGCAAAAAAACAAGAGCAAGCATGATCCAATACAGTGCTATAGCCTTAACAGCCATTATAAAAAATTTAAAACAATGGAGAATTAAAAAAAAAAAAAAAAAAAAAATAAGCGTTGGACTTTCACAATTTTTTTTTTTACATATTTGAAGAGGAATGAGAAGTATACACTTATTTAATCCCACCCTTTTTCTCTAAATCATAAATTACTCTGAGCTAGAAGTACCTGTTCACTCTATGTACAAACTTAATGAACTTGTATATACATAAACGATAAATATATACATACATATGCACACTACAAACATACATAGTCACACCATTACCACAAGTGCTCATGGAAATAGTATCATGCCAAAACAGCAGTACCAGTGCCTCAATGGGCAGCCCCAAATTCTTCTATAACTATCCATCCATCCATTTTCTGCCGCTTATTCCCTTTTGGGGTGGCGGGGGGCGCTGGCGCCTATCTCAGCTACAATCGGGCGGGAGGCGGAGTACACCCTGGACAAGTCGCCACCTCATCGCAGGGCCAACACAGATAGACAGACAACATTCACACTCACATTCACACACTAGGGCCAATTAATGTTGCCAATCAACCTAGGTGCATGTCTTTGGAAGTGGGAGGAAGCCGGAGCACCCGGAGGGTACCCACAAATTCACGGGGAGAACATGCAAACTCCACATTTTAAAATTAAAATTCTCCCTAAAATTATAATCCCCCTCTTGTGTGCTGAACAATTTTTGAATGCTTCCTGGGAGTTTATTTATTTTGGCTTCATACATTATTTGTGAAATTTGAAACAAAATAATATCATTAAATTTCTATATTCTTGACTGTAAGAATAGTGAATGAGTATGGTCCAGATATCCAACCTTGTTGATGATGCGTACATCTCTTTTCTGAAGTATAGTTATCGAGTTTAATGAGCTTTTATAATTATTCCCCCAGACTTCCACACAGTAGGTTAAGTATGCTAAGACTAATGAACAGTAGAGAATAGATAGATAGATAGATAGATAGATAGATAGATAGATAGTACTTTATTGATTCCTTCAAGAGAGTTCCTTCAGGAAAATTAAAATTCCAGCAGCAGTGTACAGAGTTGAGATCAATTTAAATAAAAGTAAAAAGTAAATAATGGGGGTTTAAATGGAAACAAAATAGAGAAATATTACAATAAGAATAAAGACTAAAAAGCAACAATGGGAATAAAAATATAACAATAAAATAAGAATATAAAAAGACAAAGTAGGCAGTAGTGACCATGTTATGAAAAAGTATTGCACTGTTATTGTTTTGCATCCCCTGTCACCCCGCCCCAGAGAGGAGTTGTACAGTCTAATGGCGTGTGGGACAAAAGAGTTTTTGAGTCTATTAGTCCTGCACTTGGGATGAAGCAGTCTAGCACTGAACAGGCTTCTCTGGCTACTGATAACGCTATTCAGAGGGTGACTGGCATCATCCAGGATGCTCACTAGTTTGTCAACAGTCCACAACAGAATGTGGAGTGATTTGTGACCCAGAACCTGCTTTGCTTTAGTTATTACTGAGATGTTTCTTGACAGCTTAGACTGTACATGTTTTATATGTGGTTCCTATTGTAGTTAATCTGATCAAAGGAATTTTATTTCAAAAACCCATATGTGGTCCTCTCCAAGGTTTCTCATAGTCATCATGGTCGACGTCCCACTGGGGTGAGTTTTTCCTTGCCCTTATGTGGACTCTACCGAGGATGTCGTGGTTTGTGCAGCCCTTTGAGGCACTTGTGATTCAGGGCTATATAAATAAACACTGATTGATTGATTGATTGATTGATTGATTAAATGAACTAATGGATTCCTCTGATCTCGTTCTTCTGTATTGGGTTGGCTTTTCTAATTTTTTTGTCCTGTAGTTACCATCAAATATCAGAAAAACTGGGAGGTGGTCAGTGATATCTTTGATCAACAGCTCATTTACGGTCTTATTCTCATTATCATTGGTGAATATGTTGTCGATTAGAGTGGCAGAGTGGGATGAAATTTGACTAGGTCTGGTGATTTTGGGATATAGACTTATACTGTACATTGTGTCAATGAAAATAACTATATCATTATTTTTACTGGGATTTAATACGTCAATATTAAAGTCTCCACAAATGAAGACAACTTTATTAACATTACCTTCTTTAAAAACAGGCATTCCATCCAATCTGTAAAACATTCAATGCTTGTACCTGGCGATCTGTACATACAACTAATAATGACATTTCTACTTTTTTTTCTCGATTCAAATTTCAACCGTTAGACATTCAAGTAGGTTATCAACTACAGTTGTCATAACATCCAGATTGCCACCCTTCCACCCCCCTTGTTTTGTCTATTTACATTAATAAGGTCATAACCATCCAGTTAAAAATCGGACACTTTTTCACTTTTAATCCAAGTTTCAGATTATGTTAAATGGTTGTAAAAAGGTGTGTAATTAGTCCTTGATGTCCTTGAAATTCCTGTTTAGGCTTCTACTATTGAAATGGATAATTGATAATTTGCCCATAGTAATAATATTCTGGTTGTACTGTTCATTGGTATAGTAGCAGCAGTTCTCATTGATATTGAGGAAGAAATTATTGTCCGGGTCTATATTCTGTTCCAAGTCTTGTAGGTGGTGCTCAGTGTATTGAGATGCTTTCAACTGTACATTATCATATTCACTTACCAACTGAATGATGTGGCTCGTGCCATGGGTTGCCTCTTGCGTATTGTCTATGTGTGTCATGATTGTGTTTAATCGCTTTTACCTTATAGTGCATTTCAAACGTCATATTTGTTTAGATCTTCGATGTTTCTAATCACCAGCACTTTGGCGTTCTCCGGAGTACCGTTGAGTTTGATGAATACTTTACAGTTCGCAGTCCAAGTTTGGAGAATTTTCATCACTCTCCTCATTTGAGGTGCTTTTCGATCTATATCAGCATTTCGTTTGGTTAAATGGTCGTTCATGTATACATTTGTTCCTTTTAGCTTCTTTCCCTGTTTTAGCAACGCGATCTTGTGCTTCCTGTTTACAAATCTCAGGACTATGCTCGGCTTGTCGTTTGTCCCTCCTCTGGGCAAAAGGTGACATGCTTCGATGCTGTTACAGTCCAGTTGTATGTCCTTGGACTGCATGAAGACCGCTACCTGTCGCTCCATTGAAATAACATCCAACTCCGCCGGCTCCCCCTCCATTCGCTGGGGTTACAGCTTGTGCGTAAAACTGGGGTTTGATGATAAGTCCAGTGAGGATCACGTCATTGATCCGTGTATACTGCTCAATATCAGCAACTCTGTTCTCCAGAATTGCGATTTTCTTGTCTTTCTCCAGATTGTCAGCTCTTATCTGATCCAACTGCATAACAAGGGCCATGATTGTTTCCTGCTGCTCCTTGATTGTAGCTACTTCCTCGATCAGAGTATCAATTGACTTTTTAAGTTCGCTATAATCAGCCTTGGGCGCTATCTCGCCTTTGTAACAACGTACCAGCTAGTTACGCCAGACATTCACTTGTTAGATTAATTGCAAAAATTCCTCTTTACATTATTAAACCTAAATGTTTTGGAGTAAATTCGCAAACGCCAGTTCAGCTACCGGGACAGGAAATGATTGAGGACACTTAAAATACTTTAATTTTCTCAAAGATTTACAGCGCGCCTTATAACCCAGTGCGCCTAATATACGGAATAATTCTGGTTGTGCTTACCGACCTCGAAGCAATTTTATTTGGTACATGGTGTAATGACAAGTGTGACCAGTAGATGGTAGTCACACGTAAAATATATGTGTTGACTGCAATATGACACCAGTAAACAACACTTGCTTTAAATGTTCCATTGAAAATAAAGAACATTACACAAGGCACTCAAAAATCTGTCAAAATGTTTTAGTACGACTTTGAAGCCGCACCGCTTGATGGATTGTCCACCCATAGTCGTCAGAGATACAAGTTTTACTATAGTGTGTGTAAAAGGACAGCAAAAGGCCATCCATTATCAGACATTTTATCTGGTGTTTTGTTTCACAATATTATGTAGAACCAACTTTTCTTACCTTCTGGTACCTGCTGATGTGTATTTGGGATCAGCATTAGTCCTGAAAATTTCCGCACATCCACCATTGCAGTCTGTACCGATTCCATATCTAAGCGTCTTCATTTTTTCTATCTTCTTGTTATGGCACATTCATCCTCTGCTGTTGCCATTTTTAATATAAAGTAGTGGAAAGTTCTTACTTATATCTGTCAGTAAACTCACCATGAAAGCACTAAACGCTACCGGTTTAGTGAGTTTACATTATTAACCCAAGGAACTTTAGTTATTAGAGTTACGGTCAGACACTTTTTCATAGGACACATTTCGGGGGTTGTTGATGCATTAGTTAGTCACGGGTGAGGAGATGCTGCTCCGTTATTGATTGAAGTAAAATCTGCAGTAACAAACGAATCACAAGCTTTGCTTTTTTTTTTTTTTAAAACATATCTGAATATTACACACTGCAGACTTCATGAGAGCCAACAAACATAATCAAATATCACTTACTGTACAAGGTCCGCTGTCACTAACCGCAGACTGATAAAATCAAGTAATATTCCTCTTTAGATGAACAATGATTCATAATCGTCACAGGGAAAAGAGGGGTGAGGCTAAGCGTCTTTTGTCAGAGTATGTCCTCATCCTTCTACTATCCACGTGAGAGGCACGATTCATGATCTGGAATAATCTTTCACCAGCACCGAGATGACGAAGGAGCTCAGCAGCCGGTGATGTCAACATAGACACACAAGCTATAAGTAGTTAGTCTGCGTTAGCACTTATAATAGCAATATCACTAATTCGGCACTGCGATGAGGTGGCGACTTGTTCAGGGTGCACCCCGTCTTCCACCCGATTGTAGCTGAGATAGGCACCAGCGCCCCCCGCGACCCCCAAAGGAATAAGCGGCAGACAATGGATGGATGGATATCACTAATTCTTGCTTGGTATTGAAACCACAAAATGCAAATGGAGTATTGTTGGCACTTTTTGGATGGTTATAGAGGACCTCCCATTGGCTCCATTGCAAGTGGACTTTTATTTACATTTATGTGTTAGAATGTGATTTAAAAAATATATATATATCCATCGTCATGTCTTTTATAATGATTGTCGACGAAAGAAAAAAATTCCCCCCAAAAAGTGCAGTTCCCCTCTAAATTCAAATGATTAGATTTAAGACTAAAAGTCTATGAGCATGAACTAATGGGTTAACACGTGTCGCGGTTGGGAGAGTGGCCGTGCGAAACCCGAGGGTCCCTGGTTCAATCCCCACCTAGTACCAACCTCGTCACGTCCGTTGTGTCCTGAGCAAGACACTTCACTCTTGCTCCTGATGGGTGCTGGTTAGTGCCTTGCATGGCAGCTCCCTCCATCAGTGTGTGAATGTGTGTGTGAATGGGTGAATGTGGAAGTAGTGTCAAAGCGTTTGGAGTACCTTGAAGGTAGAAAAGTGCTATACAAGTACAACCCATTTACAATTTACTTGGATGAGTCTTGTAAAACAAAGTGAACAGTCCAGTTGTGATGGATTGACTGCCCTGAAAATAAAATATGTGCTTACTTGGACTGTGATGAAGCTGTGAGGACTCAGGTGCTTTGTCTTTACGCTCTTCAGTCTTTACAGAGACAACAGTCAGTGGAAACCTGCTGACATCATCCTCCTCCTGCCCTCCAAGACACTCTCCCTCCTCTTCCTCTTTTATGTGGGGGGGCTGTGGATCCTTCTGTTCCTTTTTCATGTGGGAGGGTTGCTTGACGTCTGTTAGGTAAATAAGTAAATAAGATACAGAGAGAATAGAAATATTTTTGGACTGACACTGTTAACAAAATTACATTTTTTGTGTTCTTCCGTTAAGTGTAGCAAAACAACCAATAAAAAACACGGGAAATACCTCCTTTTTTCCTCAAATGAATTTAAAAGTGGCACAGTGAGAACAAAAAACAGATTTGGAAATTTGATGGGAGCAATTTGAAAAGTTTTTATAAGTACGAGGCATTTTTGATTGAAGCATTCTTAACTTTACACTCACTGATAAAAATTGTGTAAATATTTTATTCTGTATACGGTCTCTGACACTTAAACTCTATCTCTAAACTTAACCACAATCTTGTAATGACGTAGTCATTACTATCATTTCAATATCATGGAAATAAAAAATAGAATTCCAAAATCACTTAAATGCTATCTTTTTGTCAACATGCCAAATATTTTATTGTGGTCATTTTGTTGGCGGGGCCCAAAGGAACTTTTATCAAAACACGTTTTACTGTGTGGTGTTTTTATGGAGTATGTCCATCAACAATTCCTCTTTAGAGACCATCTGAAGGAAAGTCAGTCACCTTTATGTTCTTTTAATTAATTTAAAGCGTTGACTACTTTGGTTACTGAAAATAAATGTTTACTTTCACTTATTGATGCACATAGGTCAGAATCAGAAAGTGAAATTAGAATAGAATAGAATAGAAAGTAATTCAGCAACTAATTAGACTTGATTACAGTATAAAATGTTTTTGGTGACTGTGTAAGTTTAGTGTAAACATGTTGATACAGGGGTTAGTGCGTGTGCCTCACAATACTTTCACAATATCATGTTAGACCCGCTCGACATCCATTGCTTTTGGTCCCCAAGAGAAGGGGGGGGGGGGGGGGGGGGGGGCACATTTGAGGTCCTCTCCAAGGTTTCTCAGAGTCAGCATTGTCACTGGCGTCCCACTGGGTGTGAATTCTCCCTGCCCACTGGGTGTGAGTTTTCCTTGCCCTTTTGTGGGTTCTTCCGAGGATGTTGTAGTCGTAATGGTTTGAACAGTCCTTTGAGACATTTGTGATTTAGGGCTATATAAATAAACATTGATTGATTGATTGATTGAATACGAAGGTCAATCAATCCTGAGCTCAGGATCTTTCTGTGTGGACTTTGCATGTTCTCCCCGTGACTGCGTGGGCTTCCTCCCGCCTAAAACACACATGCACCTGGGGATAGGCCCCTCCCGCCTCCAAAAACATGCACCTAGGAATAGGCCCCTCCCACCTCCAAAAAACATGCACCTGGGGATAGGCCCCTCCCACTTCCAAAAACATGCACCTGGGAATAGGCCCCTCCCACCTCTAAAAACATGCACCTGGGGATAGGCCCTTCCCACCTCTAAAGACATGTACCTGGGGATAGGCCCCTCCCACCTCCAAAACATGCACCTGGGGATAGGCCCCTCCCACCTCCAAAACATGCACCTGGGGATAGGTTGATTGCGACACTAAATGGTCCCTAGTGTGTGAATGTGATTGTGAATGTTGTCTGTCTATCTGTGTTGGCCCTGTGATGACGTGGCGACTTGTCCAGGGTGTATACCGCCTTCCGCCCAAATGCTGAGATAGGCACCAGCACCCCGAATGGGACAAGCGTTATTTTAAAATGGATGGCTAGATGGATGTTGATACAGGTTTACATCTTCTTGGGGACTGGAACACAGAAAGGTCCCGAAAGGATGCACCCATTTTTAAAACCTGCACTAAGCTGTGCCACCAACACTGGTTCACTTAGCTCGTTAAGCAAACTTCATAGACCTTGTTGTTACTTCTTACCAGTCTAAGATCACCACAAGTAGAACTACTGTGTGCGGCTTAAGTGATCATTCCATGATTCTCTATACCTGTAAAGAACATAGAACCGAGGCTGAAAGCCACAAAACAAGCGACGCTCCAATCCTCAAGACCTAGACGAGCACGATTTTCAATGACAAACTGGCAAATTAAGACACAGGTTTTTGGGTCAATTTATTGTATCATTTATATTCAGTTATTTTGTCAAAATTATTAAGGACAAGTGGTAGAAAATTGATTATTAATCTACTTCTTCATTTACTGTTATTCTCTGCTTATTTTCCATTTTAACATGTGCTATCTACACTTCTGTAAAAATGTAATAATCACTTATTTTTCTCTTCTTTGATACTTCACATTAGTTTTGGATGACACCACACATTTGGGTATCAATCAGATACAAAGTAGTTACAGGATCATACATTGGTCATATGCAAAGTCCTCATGTGTCCAGGGACATATTTCCTGAGTTTATATACATAATATATATATATTTTTTAAACAAAAGATGATGTTGTGATGCCAAAAAGTATTGATATAATCATAGAAGTAGTACTTTTTAAAGGCGGTATAGAACCAAATATCATTCATTAGTATTGCGGTACTATACCAATACCGGTATGCCATACAACCCTAGTTCTTACATAGTAGGATCACCCCGCTGGTGGGTAGAAATACACTTAAGACTCTAACACAAACACAAATTTAACCCCACTTTGACTACGGAGTTCATGTTTGGTACCATGACGCCTTAAAAGCCCTGAAAAACAAACTCCAGACATCCATCCATCCATCCATTTTCTACCGCTTATTCCCTTTTGGGGTCGCGGGGGGCGCTGGCGCCTATCTCAGCTACAATCGGGCGGAAGGCGGGGTACACCCTGGACAAGTCGCCACCTAATCACAGGGCCAACACAGATAGACAGACAACATTCACACACTAGGGTCAATTTAGTGTTGCCAATCAACCTATCTCCAGGTGCATGACAGCCAAAACAAAATGATTGGGCTTCTACTCAACCGTCCATCTAGGTCTCACCTTTCCGCCAACCATTTCAGAGTACAGCTTCTTGCAGTTGGTCTGGTGTACAAGATAGACCATACCACTAAAATACCCATGTATTGCAACTACTCAGAGGTAGTTGTACCAATCACAATCAACCCAGATTTCACTACGAAAAAGGTTCTAAATTGTTTTCCTGCTATCCCACCAAAATGTGGAACTCCCTACAAAAAGAGAAGACATTACAGGTTGCAGCTACTCGTAACTATGACTATACAAAGCCTTTTTGCTTATTGTAAATTATATTTTCATTTATTTTCTTGCAGTGTATTTGTATTTTAAATGCTAATTTTTACATAGTAATGTGAGTTAAAACATATTTCAACTGAAACCATCTCAGGCTTTCTTGTAGCAGTGAATGTGTACCGTGATGAAACTGTACCCTTTCCTCTGCATACTTCTCATAACTCCTTCAATCAATCAATCACACATTGTTACAAACTTATAGGAACATCAACCTAAAACTGTCTTGTTTTAATGAAGAATCTAAATCAAAGCATTGCATCATCCCCACAGGACAAACTATCTTCCTATTAAGTAAAAGTTAAAGTACCAATGAGGTGTGGCGAAAAATATTCTCTGCATTTGACCCATCACCCTTAATCACCCCCTGGGAGGTGAGGGGAGCAGTGGGCAACAGCGATGGCAACCAACCCTTAATGCTGAGTGCCAAGCAGGGAGGTAATGGGTCTCATTTTTATCGTCTTTGGTATGACTTGGCCGGGGTTTCAACTCAAAACCTACCCATCTCAGGGCGGACACGCTTACCACTAGGCCACTGATTGATCATCCATTAAAGATATATAAAGTTAGTAAACATGTGAGAGTAAGAAGTCAACAAACCTGTTCTGTGTAACACAACTTGATGTTTCTTGAAAACAGCGTCCAATAGTTGATTGTTCTCCTCTTTTGTTCTAGAAAGTTCCGCCTCGTATTCTGCTATCGTTCTTTCTAACACTACAAATATGTCTTCAACGGCAGCAGTTAGTCGCTGATCCACCAACGCTCTCAACATGTGTAGTGTAGACATTTTCACACAATCACAACACTTTACTCTCACACTTGATCTCTACTTAGCGATGTGTTGATCACTTCTGTCTTCTGTTAGCAGCTAGCAAGCTAAGCTAACTAGCGAGCTATGCCAACTAACAGGCAAAGATAGCAGGAGAAGCGGCACAGCGCATCGAGACGATTTTAACCTCAAATAAAGAATCAAATATGTAATTTATACGACGTAAATATTTCAAGCTGAAGAAGAAATAATAAAACGGACTTATTAGCTTCCTTCTCGCTTTTTCCTGCGTCAATGTGCTTTCACGACAGTTGGCACGCTTGACGTTACAAGACGGTTCTGCTCTCGTCTATGACTGCTATACTCTCGTCTATGACTGCTATACTCTTGCGAGATGTGTCTTGCGCAGAAGACTCAAAGCTTTGCAGTAAATCAGGAGCGTAATCACTTTTTGATTTTCAAGATTTATTTGTCATTATTAACTGTTCTTTGTAAGAAAATTATTAATTTTATTATTTTGTTGTAATTGTTACATTAACTAAAATCATTCATATATTGTTGTATTATTCACCAATAAGTCGATACATGTTGGTCCTGTGTTTTATTCTGATGATAATGAAAAATTAGGTAAAAGGCAAAGTGAATGTGAAACTAAGCTACTGCCTCTCGCCGACAAGTCAATTTTTCATGTGGTAGCCAATAGTCACCAGTAGATGACAGTGCAGCTCTAAAGTCATACATATAGTACCATTACAATGTTGTTGGTCATATAAATAAAACACAAAATCCTTTATTTTTGACAAAATACCTCTATTAGTGATACAAATGTGCTCTGGCAAATTAATCGTATTTCCTTTGTTCGGCTTGAAAGAAGCTATGAAAATAAACATGACAAAAAATTAGTAAATCTCCGGCATTTTAGTTTTAAAAAAAATTCTCTGGAAGAAAAAAAGGTTGTAGATGATCTGAAAGGACCAAATCCTCTGTTTAGGAATAACACAAATAATAATAATGATCAATTTTATTTATAAGGTACCTTTCGAGAGACAATACAAACATTACAACATTGAACAATATAAAACAGAAAATTAAATAGCTCAAATTAAGGTGAATAAGCGTTCTGGAATAAGCGTGTTCTTGATTTGAAAAGGCTAAATGGGTCCATATTGTGGAAGTCTTGGTGTTCCAAAAATATGGTGGGTCAAATGAGACAAAATTTAACAAATAAATACATCTTTAAATAATCACTTAAATGTGATAATTACTTACAAATAGAATTCAATACATAAAAGTATTTTATATTTCAAACTGAGCAATCAAAGTCAGTGGACGAGTCCTAATATCTGATTTTTTCCACCATCAGAGAGAATAGGTTCAAATCTTCGTCCGAAAGTGTGTGAATGTGTGTGTGAATGGGTGAATATGGAAATAGTGTCAATGTCATGTCTGTTGATCATGTATTTATTTTGCTATGTGCTGTTTGTTTTTTGGACACTCAGTTCCTGCTTTTTCACTCTTGTTTTGTCACCATAGCAACCTGTGACGGTACAACGGGAGAAGAAGACGGCAGAGGAACGATGACGTCGTTAGCTGTCAGCGTATTTAATGACAGTTTAGTGTGTGAGTGAGATGTGTATTTAACCAAAGAGATGTAGTGTGACGAAGTGTGAGACTTATCTGAGTATGGTTGCCAGAGGGTGTTGAGGATGCGTGTTGGGATCCAGGCGGAAGTCCAGCAAGGAGCAAGGCGGAATCGAACGTCGGGGAGCAGGCAGATGGTCAAGGGCAGGAGCTTGGTTTCGTGGTCGTTAGGCAGGCGTGAGGTCGATGTCCAGGAAGGCAAGGGAAAATCCACGGGAGGTCCAAGGTGACGAGACACACAACTCGACGACAAGGAAGGATGGCGGGAGGCTGGAAGACGACACAACACAGGAGACAATGAGCACAACAGGGAAGGAGCACAGGGAAATAGTTTGCACATGCAGAGGAGCTAGATACGTGTGGGCTTACTGTACTGGGTACGTGAAGCTACGTTCTCGCGTCGGATCTCAGGCTGCGTCTGCTCTTGAAGGCAGCTCGCTCATCACAGGCAGGTGTGTAGTTTGGTGAGTGTTTGCAGGTGCGAGGAGGCACGCCCGCAGCGGAGAGAGAGCACATGTGGGAGTGGCCCGTGGTGTGCTTGTCCGGACGCCCAGCAGGAGGAGACATAGCAGGAAGAGAGGAAGCAGGAGTGTGACCCATAACAGCACCCCCCCTCTTACGCGAGACTCCCGGCGAGCTTCGGGGTGCCTCGGGGTGAGCTCTGTAAAAGTCCTTGATAAGGGAGGGGTCGGCGATGTAAGAGGCCGGTACCCAGGACCTATCTTCAGGACCATAGCCCTCCCAGTCCACAAGGTAGACCCAACCCCTCCCCTGTCGCCGAACCTTGAGGATCTCCTTGACGGTCCAGACTTGGTCCCCATCCTCGAGGACTCTAGGAGGGGGAGGAGCGGGGGTGGGGGCGGACAGGGGACTGTTAACAACAGGTTTGACCTGGGAGACATGAAAGACAGGATGAGATCTCATGGAATGTGGAAGATCCAATTGTACAGCAGCAGGGTTGATCTTCGATTTGACCGTATAAGGTCCAACAAAACGTGGTGCAAGTTTCTGGGAGGAAATCGGGAGGTGGAGGTCCTTGGCCCGAAGCAGGACCTGCTGTCCGGGCTGGTAGTCGGGAGCCGGGATGCGCCGCCGGTTGGCATTGCGACACATCCTAACAGACGCCTTCAATAGGGAAGCACGGGCGGACCTCCACACTCTGCGGCATCGTCTCAGGTGTGCCTGGGTGGAAGGAGTTGCCACCTCGATCTCCTGGGAGGGAAACAAGGGAGGTTGAAATCCCAGCCAGCATTCAAATGGAGACATACCCGTAGCTGCGCAGGTCAAGGAGTTGAAAGAGTACTCCACCCATGGAATAAACTTACTCCAGGAGTTAGGCTGTTGCGCAGCCATACAGCGCAGCATGGTCTCCACCCCCTGGTTGGCCCTCTCTGCTTGACCATTGCTTTGGGGGTGGTAGCCGGAAGTCAGACTGACCGTGGCCCCAATGCCCTTGCAAAAATCCTGCCAGACCCGAGAAATGAATTGAGGGCCACGATCAGAGACTATGTCGGAGGGGATCCCGTGGATCCTGACCACATGCTGGACCAGCAGGTCTGTGGTTTCAGCAGAGGATGGAAGCTTGGGCAAAGGAATAAAGTGTGCTGCCTTGGAAAACCTGTCGACGATAGTGAGGATTGTGGTGTTACCTCTAGAAGTGGGAAGTCCCGTGATGAAATCAACAGCAATGTGGGACCAAGGTCGATTGGGGATGGGAAGAGGGTGTAAGAGGCCGGCAGGAGGGCTGTGGCTTGCCTTGTTACGGGCGCAGACGCTGCAGGCGGCGACAAACTCCCGGGTATCCGCCTCCATGGTAGGCCACCAAAAACGGCGTCGGATAAAGCCTAGTGACCTATGGACTCCGGGATGACAGGTAAACACACTAGAATGAGCCCAATCAAGTACCTTGGCCCTTAAAGGTTCTGGGACGAACAGCCTATTAGGGGGTCCGATTCCGGGACCAGGGTCAGAACGTAAGGCCGTCTTGACCAGGCCCTCGATCTCCCAAGTTACCATCCCGATGATGCGGTTAGGGGGAAGGATGGTCTCGGAAGTAGACTTAACGGTAGGTTCCTCTGAGAATATTCGAGAAAGAGCGTCCGCCTTGCCATTGCGTGAACCAGGTCTGTAGGTGAGAGTGTAATCGAATCGACAGAAAAATTGTGCCCAGCGAGCTTGCCTGTCATTCAGTCTTTTAGCGGATCGGATGTGAATGAGGTTGCGATGGTCGGTCAGGACCAGGAACGGATGCTTGGCCCCCTCCAGCCAGTGTCGCCATTCGACCAGCGCCTCGTGGACTGCCAACAGTTCTCGGTTCCCAGCATCGTAGTTTCTCTCAGCTGGAGAGAGACGTCTAGAAAAGAATGCACAAGGGTGCAACACATTACTCCCACTGGAACGCTGGGACAAGACTGCCCCAATCCCGGAGTCAGAAGCGTCCACTTCAACCGTGAACGGCACATCCGGGTCAGGGTGTACGAGAACGGGGGCGGAACTGAAGCTCCTCTTGAGGTTCTGGAACGCCACGTCTGCCTCCTTGTTCCACCTAAATGCAGTGATCGTAGATGTTAGTGCGTGGAGAGGTGCAGCTACCTTACTGAAGTTGAGGATGAATCGACGGTAAAATCCTGCAAAGCCTAGGAATCGCCTCAGTTCCGTACGGGTGTTTGGTTGAGGCCACTCCATAACCGCTTTGACCCTCTTGGGGTCGGCTCTGATGTTACCCTTCTCGATGATGTGGCCAAGGAAGTTTACAGAAGATGAATGGAATTCACATTTCTCTGCCTTGACGAACAAGCGGTTCTCGAGGAGGCGCTGTAGGACCTGTCGGACATGCTGCTGATGCTCCTGCATGTTGTGAGAGAAGACCAGAATATCATCCAGGTACACAACCACAAATTTGTCGAGCATGTCTCTTAAAACGTCGTTAACTAGAGCTTGAAAGACAGCTGGGGCGTTGGTCAGGCCAAAGGGCATGACCCGGTACTCGAAGTGGCCAAGGTGCGTGTTGAAGGCTGTCTTCCACTCATCCCCCTTCCTAATCCGGACAAGATGGTAAGCATTGCGGAGGTCAAGCTTGGTGAAGACAGTTGCAGGAGCAAGAGGTTCAAAGGAGGAGCTCATGAGTGGAAGGGGATACCGGTTCTTGACTGTGATGGCGTTGAGTCTTCGGTAGTCGATACAAGGGCGTAGGGAGCCATCCTTCTTGCCGACAAAGAAGAATCCGGCGGCTACCGGTGACTTGGAGGGAGTGATGATACCTGAAGAGAGTGAGTCCGTAATATAGTTAGACATAGCCTTCTTCTCAGGTATGGACAGGTTGTACAAGCGGCAAGAAGGAAGTACTGCGTCAGGTACGAGATCAATGGCACAGTCGTACGGTCTGTGCGGGGGTAGAGATAGTGCCTGGGCCTTATTGAATACAGCTGCAAGGTCATGGTAAACCGCGGGGACCCCAGACAGGTCAGATGGGGATGACTTAAGTTTGGGGCTCTCCGAGACAGGGGATGCTGCCTTGAGACAGTTAGCATGGCATGCCGTGCTCCAGGATAGGATCTTACCAGAGATCCAGGAAATATGGGGGTCATGCTGGCGAAGCCATGAACGGCCGAGGACAAGAGGAGCGATAGGGGCATTGAGGATTAACAAGCTAATCTGCTCCGTGTGGTTGCCGGACAGGGTTAGTGTGAGCAGTGCTGTACGGTGGGTGATGGGACCCAGGGGATGCCCGTCCAGGGCCTGAGCTGGTAAAGGCTTGTCCAGAGGCAGAAGCTCAATCCCGGCCTGACAGGCAAAATTACGGTCCATAAAACTAACATCTGCTCCTGAGTCCACATACGCTCCCACCTTCAGTCCTCTTGATTCCCAAGACAATGTTGCGGGGAAAAGAATACCAGGGTCACAGTGGCTCCGGGTAAAGGTGGTGTGGCTCACAAGTACTCCCCTTACTTGTGAGCCTGGTCTTTTGGTCGTGTGGGGCAGGTCACGATCATGTGACCCGCACAACCACAGTAGAGGCAGAGGCGCTGACGGAACCTCCTTTCCCGTTCCTCCGTGGCCAGTCGAGTCCTGCCCAACTGCATGGGTTCCATCCCGCTGGTTGGTGCAGGGAGAAACCCAGACTGGTCCACCAAGTGGGCGCCTTCCTCCCCACCTCTGGCCGCGCTAGGAGAGTAAGAAACGGTACGGTTCCCCCACACCGGCCTTCTGGTCCTCTCCTGGACTGAAAGTCTTCGTTCAGCCGCTCGTTCCTTGAGTCTCTTGTCCATCAGCAGGGCCAGCTGAATGAGGTCCTGGTAGGAGGCAGGTTGGTCCCGCAACAATCCGTCCTTGATCTCGTCGGAGAGGCCTCGACGGTAGGCGCTCAACAAGGCCTTGTTATCCCACCCGCTGTCTGCGGCCAGGGTGCGGAACTCAAGAGTGTAATCTGCCACAGAACGAGAACTTTGCTGAAGGGAGTGTAGACGTGAGGCGGCGTCTCCTCCATCGGAGGGATGGTCAAAAACTGCCCTAAACTCCGTGCGAAAAGCATCATAATTCATGCTGAGGCCAAGGTTGTGGTCCACAGCTGCTGTGGCCCACTGGAGAGCCCTTCCGGTCAATAAAGAAAAAATAAAGGCAATCTTGGCCCCGTCAGAGGTGTACCGGGAGGGCTGATGACGAAATACCATATCACACTGGACCAGGAAACCACGACATAACTCAAAATCCCCTTCGAAAGCCTTAGGGCTAGCGATCTTCGGCTCGCAGGAAGACGGGGGCTGTGTGGGGGCTGCCGCGGCGGGGGCGGCTAGTACGCGCTCCGGGGGAGCGGCAGAGCTTGGGGAGATCAAGTCCAGTCGAGCCAACATGCTAGCAAAAGCAGCATCCAGCTTATTCTCAAGAACACAAAAGCGCTCTTGGTGCTGCTGGAGTGCAGTGTGCATGGCTGCGACACTTGGTACCAGGGAGCCTCGGGAGGGGAGCGGGGTACGTGCCGCGTCTTTGCCGTCTGGTTCTGACATGGCGAGAACGTACTGTGACGGTACAACGGGAGAAGAAGACGGCAGAGGAACGATGACGTCGTTAGCTGTCAGCGTATTTAATGACAGTTTAGTGTGTGAGTGAGATGTGTATTTAACCAAAGAGATGTAGTGTGACGAAGTGTGAGACTTATCTGAGTATGGTTGCCAGAGGGTGTTGAGGATGCGTGTTGGGATCCAGGCGGAAGTCCAGCAAGGAGCAAGGCGGAATCGAACGTCGGGGAGCAGGCAGATGGTCAAGGGCAGGAGCTTGGTTTCGTGGTCGTTAGGCAGGCGTGAGGTCGATGTCCAGGAAGGCAAGGGAAAATCCACGGGAGGTCCAAGGTGACGAGACACACAACTCGACGACAAGGAAGGATGGCGGGAGGCTGGAAGACGACACAACACAGGAGACAATGAGCACAACAGGGAAGGAGCACAGGGAAATAGTTTGCACATGCAGAGGAGCTAGATACGTGTGGGCTTACTGTACTGGGTACGTGAAGCTACGTTCTCGCGTCGGATCTCAGGCTGCGTCTGCTCTTGAAGGCAGCTCGCTCATCACAGGCAGGTGTGTAGTTTGGTGAGTGTTTGCAGGTGCGAGGAGGCACGCCCGCAGCGGAGAGAGAGCACATGTGGGAGTGGCCCGTGGTGTGCTTGTCCGGACGCCCAGCAGGAGGAGACATAGCAGGAAGAGAGGAAGCAGGAGTGTGACCCATAACAGCAACCATTAGTTTCACCTGTGTCACATTCGGAGTCCGCACCTGTTTTCACGAATCATGTCACTTATTTAAACTGAAAGTTGCCAGGAAGTCAGCCTGCCGACTTTACCTCTGATACACTCCATAGTTATGCTTCTTGCCATGTCACGTAAATGTTTTTGTTTCCTCATGCCACAGTTATTGAGTTTTGTTTTATATTCATCGTTTCTGCCTTTGTGCAAGTTTTTTTTCATTAGCCAAGTTTTTGTACTTCCGCCTTGTGCCAGCCTTTTGTTCCTTTTTTTTTTTATAGCATTTAATAAATATGTCCTTACCTTCACGCATTGCCCACGCCAACTTTCCTTTGCCTTCCGGTAATACAATCCCCAAAGTCCACGGCATGACAGTCAAAGCGCTTTGAGTTCCTTAAAAAGGTAGAAAAGCCCTATAAAAATATAACCCATTTACCATTTACCAAAGTGAGGAAATTGTTACATCTTTATAACTGTTTTGGACTTATATTTGCTTTTTCTCTGTATTTGGATATAAGTTTAGTTCTGTGCCTTAATCTGATATTTTTCACTTCTTGTGTTGTTCACAGGCTTCGTCACCAGCTGCCTGATATCTAACCGGGGACACACCTGTACCCGGTTGCCAATCAGTCTCTTATGTCAGTCCAACCCTGTCATCCAGACAGCGTCGGATCATAGCTTCGCGTACGTGTGTTTTTCCCGGTACACAATGAGTTCCGTCTCTTGCGCATTTACTTCTGCACTCACCTTCTTTTGTTTTCCTCCACTCCTTTTGTCATTGAGTTTCCTATTCTTTCCTCCCCTCCATATGAATATTTTCTCTGTATCCTTGGGGTCACATCGCTAAGCTGCATTCCAGCTCCTGTCAGAAATAACTGTATTAAATTCCTCTATTTTATTTGCTACATGCTCTGGGTCAGCATAGGTCTTACTTCCACATGTTGCACATCTACAAGCAACTCCCCAAAAAGTGCTTAAAAATATGTCCTTCTAAGACGTCACATTTTCAAATACTTTTAAAGTTCCAAAGATATAAAGATATGACGGGACGAGGTTGTGGATAACTTTGAAAGCAAGAACATTATCTTAAATTGGCTACGGTTTTTGACGAGGACCTAGTTGAGTTGCTGCAAGACTAGGTTGATGTGCTGGACTAAGGGTGTTCTGGTGAGTATCCGGCTGGGGGAGTTGAGGGATTCAAGGAACTTTATTGTTTAAGACACCTAAGATGGCAAGAAAACTAATAACCAAGGTTCTGGATTTAGCCCAATGAGAATCACATGAAAGTATAGGCATAGGTCATTAAAGCATCATTTAATACAGCGAAACTTCCCTCTCCCACCAGCTTGGACCATTAATTGGATTCATTAGGACCCCTTACAGGTAGTACACCAGACAAATGGACCCAGTTCATGGACATAGTAACAGCGACTGCACAAGCTGTGTTTGGCAAGAAGCAGAGAATTAGTCAAGGCTGTTTTGATGAATACGACATGGCTGTACAGGCGCAATTTAATGAAAAAAGAAGAGTATATATTGACCTGTGGATCCCGACATGACAGATTCAAAGACTGTCAAGCCAAAGTCCAAAGAGAGCTTTGCTCTAAGCAAGACATTTGGTGGGAGTCAAAAGTTGAGGAAAGTTGTTGAAGCGGTGATAAAAAGTAAGATGCAGGCTATCATTTTTTGTGTCAATGTGGACTTCCTCACGCTGCAAGTGTTTACTGGTTAGACAGCACAATGAAATGAAAATAAAGTCAAAAAAGAGGGGAACTGATGACTCCATGTTAGTTGGTACAGTAAAACGCAACCTGAAAAAAACATGCGGCTCACGAGCCTCATGCGGCTCTTTGGCTGGTTTCATGCAACTCTTAACTCTATTAGTGCCCACGAGGTGAAGACGCGACAAACTGTTTCATGTCAGAGGCCCATGTTGCCTGTACTGTACTGTACTGTATATGTCTACTGTCCCTGGCGTTTGCTGGGACGAAAAACACTACATTTCCTAAAATGCAGCGCGACGGAGACACACGTCCGCCTCATTGACTTGCGCTCAGCACAAAGAGGGTGTTTTCTCAAAATCTAGCTTGTAAAACACCATGGTGTTCAACACGCGGCCTCTTCTATCGGCTGTGACACTATTGATGCACCGCAGAATTGTTAAAAAGCCTTCCTGAGTGAAAGAAAAGATTGTTACGAAGAGAAAAGAAAATACTTAGATTACAATACTCGGATTACTTTTTTCGCCCGGTTTAAGCCGGTTTGAGTTGCACATAAAAAGAAGAAGAAGAAGAAGCCAAAGCCGGTTTGAGTGACGTCAAACGTGCATGTGCGTGAGATCACTGTAGTAAACCATTTGTGACAAGTTCGCTCGCAAAATGGCAAGGGAAAAAAAAAGCACAGCAAAAGGAAAATATGAAGAACACAGGACATTTTAACTGTGTGGGAGAGTTGATATTTTTCTGTTGAACGTAATGGCAAGCCATTCTGCCTTATATGTCAGGCGTCACTAGCGCATTTCAAAGCTTCAAATCTTCAGCGTCACTTCAGCTCACTCCATGCTGACATCCACCAGATATTTCCAAAAGGGACAGAACTTGGCAAGCACAAGTTGGCCACTTTGAAAAGTCAGGCAGATATGCAGAAACACTTTTTCCAAAAATGTACCAAGCACTCAGAGACTGTAATGATTGCATCATATTAACTGGCTTTGAAGATTGCACAGGCTAAAAAGCCATACAATAAAGAAGACTTTGTTAAAAAATGCCTCAGTGACGCTGTTGAAATCTTGTCTCCTGAAGACGACACAGTTAGAAGAAGGGTATCAGAAGTCCAACTGTCCCACCACACTGTTGAACGCAGAATATGGGACATTAACACAGTTGTTTGAATCACAGTTGCACTCTGACCTTCAAGCATGTGAGTATTTTAGAGTGGCATTGGATGAGAGTTGTGATATACAAGACAAGCTTCAGTTGGCAATAATAGATAAAAGAAGAACTCCTTGATATTGTGCCATTAAAAGACAGAACCCGTGGCATAGATGTGAAAGAAACAATGATGGCTGCCTTTGCAAAAGCAAATCTGCCCATACAGAAACTAACTGCAATAGCCAAGGACGGAGCACCAGCCATGATGGGATCTGTGAATTGGCTTGTGGGGCTGTGCAAAGCTGACCAAACATTTCCCAAGTTTTGGAATTTCCACTGCGTTATCCACAGGGAGCAACTGGTGTCTAATTCATTGAATTTAGACAACGCCAGGAAGCCTGTGATGGAAATAAACAACTACATCCACACACATGCGCTTAACCACAAGCAATTCAGGAATGTTATCGCTGAGCTGGACCGAGGGCTACCAGGTGACCTGCCGCTGCACTGCACTGTGAGGTGGCTGTCAAAAGGTAAGGTACTCTCGCTTTTTTTAGCTTTAGGATGCTGTGAAACTGTTCATGGAAGAGAAGGTCAAGGACTATCCCGAGCTCTCGGACCTCAAGTGGATTATGGATCTGGCCTTTTTGGCTGACGTGCTGTGTCACTTGGACAGACTGAACCTGACCCTGCAGGGTAAGTTAAAAATGCTGCCTGATCTGGTGAAAAGTGTGTTTGGGCTCATCAACAAACTGAAGCTGTTCAAGGCGCATATTCAAAAGGGAGTGTAACGGACTTCCTGCCGTCCTCGTGTGGGTTGCGGAGACACCTGACACATGAAGCATCATAGCAGCACTGATTTATTATTTCAATAAATCTATTTTCACTTGGCCCTTGGGTCGCGTCACTTTTCAGTGTGCTCCGTCGGCTCGTCTGCTGCCGCTGCACGCCTTTCGGCGTCCGAAGCTTGTGTCCGCTGCGGGGGTGCGTCATCGCTCTCGTGGTTTGGATTGTCGTGCTTCTGGTCTGCTGGCCAATCTTTCCTCCTCCGTGCTGCTCTCCTTTCTCGTTCTTCCCTCGCCCTTTTTGAACTCTAGCAGCAGATAGACAGACTGTGAGCAGGTGTGTAGTATATGCACGTGTCTTCAATTGCCGCTGCAGCGTCGCTCCGCGTGCGTCACGCCTCCTCTTGCCGCCGCATGCCCGGCCTCCCGGCCTCCAGGTGGGCCCGCGCTGCTGCTTTCCGCCCGTTGTCGGCCCGTCGGCGGTGTCTCTCCACAGGGAGATTTAACGCATTTTCCCACTCTGCTAAAAGCCAGCGGGTAAGTCACCAGCGCCACTCTGAAAAAGAAAGACAGTTATGCGACACAGGTTGAAAACCTCGTCCTAGCTTACATCAAAGATCTCCTGGACCAACCTACCAGCTCCAGGCTTGGTCGTCGCCTTAGATCTGACAACCAGATGACCCCGAGGGTCCCACGGTCAAACCTAGTGACAAAGATAGACCATGTTTTCTCAGTGATGGCACCTAAGCCATGGAATAAGGTCTCTCTGAATGTCAAGTCCGCCACCACTCCGGACTCTTTTAGAGCACAGCTTAAAACTCACCTCTTTGCCACAGATGACTTTTGATTTATGTGTTCATTGTGAGTCTTAAATGTTTATTTTAGATTACTTTGTGTGTCTCAGTCTCGGTTTCTGTTTTTTTGTTTCTCTACTCGGGTTGCGCCCTGGGTTGATGTAACAGTTGGTTGGGGGGTGCATAATAAATGAAATCAACATAACAAAAATAACAACAAAAATAACATAACAAAAATAAAATAACGAAAGCTTTGTGACCCGGCTCCATGATCTCCAACTGAAAAGGCCACAGATTACATTCCTCGTCGACCCATTTAATGTTTGAAAGCCCTGCTTGTCACAAATGAGGTTGCGGCTCAGTTGGAGATGATCAATCTTTGTGAGGAGGACCAACTGAAAGCTGCTTGAAGGGAAGGGACCATTGAGATCTGGAAAAGTGTCCCAATGGAGAAATACCCCAATGTCAAACGGGCTGCGCTCAAGATACTGTCAATGTTTGGGTCAACATACGTCTGCGAGTCTGTGTTTTCTACCCTGAAACATGTGAAATCAAAGCATCGATTTGTTCTGACTGACACTCATGGGAAATAATTGCTTCCAGTGGCAACAACGGAATACAAACCATATTTGAGTCCCACTAAGCAACATGCACAGTAAGCGAAAAAATATTATATTTTTGTATGTGGACTTGTTTGAACTGAGAGTTTGTGTGTGTGAGAGACAGTGCACACAATGTTCATTGTTGAAAATAACTGGCCTGTGTTCATAGAACTGTAGGAGTCATGTTGGTGTGTGACATTTACAATAAATCTGGCTGAGCAGAGGTCTGTGTGTGGGTGTGCGCGTGAGGAAGGGATGGGGTGATGTTAATGTGTGTCCATGTGCAGGATGTGGCTCTTTGTAGTAACACAGTAAAAAAAAGTGTCTCTGACTGGTTGGCCACCCCTTCTACATCATCAATTAAAGCAGTGGTTCTCAAACTTTTTTTCATCCCCCACTTTGGACAAGGGTGAATTTTCAAGCCCCACCTGCCCCCATCACCCCAACAGAACGCTAATGCCAATCTTAACATTTTCAAATTTATTGAACATCAAGTAACATTCAAGTTGGATACATTCAAACTCAATTACATAAAATAACATCAAGTTCAATAATAAATAAAAAAACTGTACAGCTGTGGTATAACTTGCATCAAGTTCAATAATAAATCAAATAACTACTCCGCCAGTTTTCTTTTAAAGAAATCAAGTGGCTTATTGACGTGATTGTGGTGTGTGGTCTCGAGGTGTCTCTTTAATTTGTTGGGTCTCATGCTGTCTGCTGCTAGCGGTTTTAGACACAGAACACACAGGGGTCTCTCCTCTGCCCCCACCATCATTGCCGTGAATCCAAGAGCAAGATTCCCTTCATCATATTTTCTTTTTGGTTGGCTTTTTGGTTGATTAAGCGTGTCAAATTTTGTTTCTCTGCAGGCCCTGCCTCTGGCTCGACGACCTTTGAGGTGTGAGTCACAAATGTATCCATTTTGTGTAATTGTGGTCCACACATCAGCCTGCTGGCCCTGCGATGAGGTGGCGACTTGTCCAGGGTGTACCCCGCCTTCCGCCCGATTGTAGCTGAGATAGGCGCCAGCGCCCCCCGCGACCCCGAAAGGGAATAAGCGGTAGAAAATGGATGGATGGACATCAGCCTGCTACCCATCCGCGTGAAAGATTGTTCCGCTTAGCCCCGCCCCCATTAGTTACTGTTGCTATGTCTGTCAAACTTTCGCTCCTACCTAGAAATTTAAAGCCTAGAAGAAAGATAAGTCATTTACGTTTATTTATATAACAGATTTCACAGACAGAATCACAAAGTGATTTACAGTGTGTATAGAAAATGAAAGCATAGTAAAAAAAAAAAAAAAAATCTAAGAATATAATCATATTAAAAAAATTTAAAGTGAAATTTCCTCCCGTTCCTCGCGCCCCACCTGTCATGTGTCTATTCCCCACCAGGGCCCCACACTTTGAGAATCGCTGGTCTAATACGATTCATCTTGAAGGTGTTGTTTAGTGGAGTGAAATCCAAAAAGTTTAGACCCCCCTGATTGTAATTGTTTATTATAACACATTTCTTAATATAATGAATTTGGTTTTTGCAAATAAAGTCAACAAATATTTTGTCAATTGTCTTACATATTTGGTGGGTAACATCTAAAGAAATGTGTAAGCCCGCCACATTATTTTTTACAACAATGTCGGAGAGGTATAACGACGGATGGGTCCCGGTCAGGTTCCGCCACCAGATTGGTTCCCACCGGAAGACGGCCGTTATTACGACTCAGACGGCCTAAATAAATTAAATTTTTTTGAAGAGCGAACCTTACCTGACTGTTACTGACTTTTTTCAAACCATCCACACCCGCGACATTATTTTTTATAACGATGTCGGCGTGGTATGACGACGGGTGGGTCCTGGTCAGGTTTGAGCGTAAACAAAAATCACAGAGCCAGGTTCCGCCTCCAGATTGGTGCCCCCCGGAAGACTGCCGTTATTATGACCTAGACAGCCTAAATACATTTTATTTTTTGAAAAGCGAACCTTATCCGACCTTCGCTGACTTTTAGCAGCTTGGGGCCGCAGAGGGTCGCTGTGTTGGCTTTTGTTTTACACTTTTGTTTTGGTAAAACTTTTGTTTTGTGTTGGTAAAACTTCTATTTTCAAGTCCAACACAGTAAATTACGGGGACCCTACCCCCTTCTTTATAGCTATCAGCACCTAGCCATTTACATGACCTTTATTCCACGACAAGGTGAAGGGACAATTTCTCCTACCTGTCGTGCTGCCTGCTATTGCTATTTCTCTTTGGACGAGTCAGGCCTGATGAAGGTTTTCTACAGAAACGTTGCCAACTGACTTGTCGCATGTAGACATACCTTTCCTTACTAGTTATTTGTTCATGTTTTTCTACTTTGGTTTTTGTTTACCGTGCCAGCTGACCTGGTCACAAGGCGAAGCGTCACTTCGACAACTCGCTTTTTTCCCTCTGTAAATAAATTAGACTGTCCATACGCCCTCTTATCCCTAGACATGTCCTCTTTTGCGGGATTGTCCGGGCGGGATTTCTTAAATGCCTCAAGTGTCCAGTGTTGTGAGCCAGGGTTGTGTGTATTTTCAATGTATGTACAGGGTTAAGAAGGGGTTAAAAACATAACAAATTGTGAAGGTGTGCGCAAGCTGCAACAGTCGTGAGGGAGGGGCAGAGATAGCCAGATAGTAGATTGACTGTTAATCAAGGCGTACTTGATCAACAGCCATACAGGTGGCCGTATAAACGACTTTAACACTGTTATAAATATGCGCCACACTGTGAACCCACACCAAACAAGAATGACAAACACATTTCTGGTGAACATCCGCACCGTAACACAACATAAACACAAAAGAACAAATACCCAGAATCCCTTGCAGCACTAACTCTTTCGGGACGCTACAATATACACCCCCCTTCTACTTCCTACCCCCCACACCTCAACCCCGATTACGTCACATCAAATATTCCACTTTGAAAAATTATTTTGGTGGAAGATTTGACATATTTTTTATGTTTGCCATAAAAAAAAATAAAAAAAAATTTTGTCTGACAAAAAAGGGCGGAAAACAAAAAAACAACATAAAAAAAAACTTAAACATTTTGAAATAAGGAAGATGCGAAGTTGATGTAGACTCCAGAGATTTAAGCGTTGACTATAAAATGTATGTATGCCCTGGCACACCATTATCATCATTTCATGACCCAAGCAAAACCCTTTTTACACTTTTATACTGAAATAAATACACCTACAACTTATTAAATAAAAACATAGAAAAAACTAGCAGCAGCGGTAAAGTTTAGATCCTTGAAGGAAAGAAGAAAGTGAATGAATGTTTATAACTGAATACATTTACATATGCATACAAATGTGTCTTCTTTTTTTTAATTATTATTTCTTTTAACATTTATGACAACCTTTTTCCAAAACACAATATCGAATAACAGGACAATGCTTACGTTTATCATTTGTTCTCAAGACGCTTACAAAAAAGTGGGACCCCAAAAATTAACTGTGGGACCCAATTTTTATGACTTGATGGGGTACATGAGACCCCATTTTGAAAATTCATTGCGCCAACACTGTTTTCAACAGAAGAGAAAAAATGCTTTATTTAAATACATATATTATATTCAAAACAAGTTCAAGCATCATTGGCAAATGTTCACCTAGTCCCGGCCTTGGCACGCATATGTGTGTCCTCTTTTTGGGATTTCACAATATGATCAGCCTAAAATATAATTTTGAGACGATGCAGAGAGCATGTGGGACTGCGTAACAAATAGAAAATGAAATTGCGGTGATAATGAGATTACAAGAGGAAAAAGAGTACCTGACACTAATGCTGGAGCAGAGTGGAAGCCAAATGATCATGAGCTCTCCATGCAAATACACTTTCAGTCACTTTACTGTACAGTTCATCACACTTTCACATCCAAATATTGACATGAATTCATCCATCCATCCATTTTCTACCGCTTATTCCCTTCAGGGTCTCGGGGGGCGCTGGAGCCTATCTCAGCTACAATCCGGTGGAAGGCGGTGTACACCCTGGACAAGTCGCACTTGTCACAGGGCGACATGAATGCACTTAGGGCTTTTTGCACCATCAGCATGAGGTGAATGGCGCTGCAGGTCCTGCCAGCAGTACCAGACAACACCACTGAGGAGCGCTAAAGCACCGGTGCAGACGCTCCAAGCTGCTCCGCAATGAATGGCTACTCTCTCGCCTCCCTCCGACGCCTCCAGATCGTCCTCGCACATTCAGCTGCGGAGCCAACTACGTCAAGAGCATGGATGGAGTATTTAAAAAACTGTTTTAAAAAGAAAAAAAAGACTGACAGTGCAAAGTATGCATGTGGGGGTCCAGGTGCTCCGGAGATCGGGACGACGACAATTTGAAGAGCAGAAACTTTGATGCTTGCTGCCTCCTCACTTAATGTTGGAGACACTTCTGCGGACCAGGGAAACACAAACCATGTGGGTTTTAAGGTAGATTATGTAATGTGGAGCTCCAATTGAAGCGGGGGCATGCAAAGTGCTTTTGCTTGAAAGAAGATGTCTGGGTTTTGCGGTGAAAAATGGATAATAAATGACATCTGGGATTACTGAAAGCACAACCAAAAGGTAAGAGGACTTTCACTTGTAATTCCTGACGCAAAAATGTAAAGAGGCTGAAAATGATGTCCACTCATGAAGCAGCCAATAACGACATTATGTTGCAGCTGCATGCTGGCAGGCAGTACACAACGTGCACTTTTGGAATGTACCAGGGTTCCTGTGTGTGCACACAACTTGCAGCCTCCATGGTCAAGTCCACTTTGCACGACCAAGGCAATGAGTGATGTCGATAGATAGATAGATAGATAGATAGATAGATAGATAGATAGATGGATAGATAGATAGATAGATAGATAGATAGATAGATAGATAGATAGATAGATAGATAGATAGTACTTTATTGATTCCTTCAGGAGAGTTCCCTCAGGAAAATTAAAATTCCAGCAGCAGTGTACAGAATTGAGATCGAATTTAAAAAGTAAATAATGGTGGTATAAATTAAAACACAATAGACAAATATTACAATAAGATTTAAAATACAAAGCAACACTGGGAATAAAAATATAACAGTAAAATAAGAATATAACAAGAGAAACTAGGCAGTAGTGACCATGTTATGAAAAGGTATTGCACTGTTATTGTTTTGCATCCCCTGTCATCCTAGTACCCCTCGCCCCAGAGAGGAGTTGTACAGTCTGATAGCGTGTGGGACAAAGGAGTTTTTTTAGTCTATTAGTCCAGCACTTGGCTTCACAGGGGCAGAGGGATTAGTGCGTCTGCCTCACAATACGAAGGTCCTGAGCAGTCAGGGTTCAATCCCGGGCTCGGGATCTTTCTGTGTGAAGTTTGCATGTCCTCCCCGTGAATGCGTGGGTTCCCTCCAGGTACTCTGGCTTCCTCCCACTTCCAAAGATATGCACTTGGGGATAGGTTGATTGGCAACACTGAATTGGCCCTAGTGTGTGAATGTGAGTGTGAATGTTGTCTGTCTATCTGTGTTGGCCCTGCGATGAGGTGGCAACTTGTCCAAGGTGTACACCGCCTTCCGCTCGATTGTAGGTGAGATAGGCACAAGCGCCCCCTGCGATCCCAAAAGGGAGTAAGCGGTAGGAAATGGATGGGTGGATGGATAGTACTGCACTTTGGATGGAGCAATCGAGCACTGAACAGGGTCCTCTGGCTACTGATAACGCTATGCAGAGGGGGACTGGTATCATCCAGGATGCTCACTAGTTTTTCCACAGTCTTCTTCTCTGCCACCGTCACAGTCCTCTTCTCTGCCACCGTCACTTTTATTCCCATCGTAGAACCGGCCTGCCTGATCAGTTTCTCCAGTCTGGAGCCGTCCTTCTTAGCTGTACAGCCCCCCCAGGACACTACCATGTAGAACAGAACACTGGCAACCACAGACTGGAAGTACATCCACAATAGTTTTCTACAGATGTTAAAGGAGCGTAGCCTCCTCAGGATGTACAGCCTGCTCTGTCCTTTCCTGTACAAGTGGTCCGTGTTAACAGTCCAGCTTATTGTCCACCCAAACCCCGAGGCACTTAAATGAGTCCATGGTCTGTACCTCGACTCCCTCGATCACAATAGGTTGTGACCTTGGGCTCGACCTCCTGAAGTCAACAACCAGCTCCTTGGTCCTTGATGGATTGAGCTGCAAGAGGTTCCTGTGGCACCAGACAGCAAAGTCCCTCACTGGGCTCTGAAACTCCTCCTCTCTGCCGTCCCTGATGCACCCGACGATGGCAGTGTCATCCGCGTACTTCTGGATGTGACACAGCTCTGAGTTGTAGCAGAAGTCAGCGGTTTACAGGGTGAAGAGAAGAGGGGCCAGCACCGTTCCCTACGGTGCTCCGGTGCTGCTGATCACAGTGTCAGACATGATGTCCTTCAGTCTGACGTACTGTGGCCTATTGGTGAGGTAGTTTGAAATCCAGACAACCAGGCAGGGGTCTACTCGCAGTCTGTCCAGCTTGTCCTGGAGAAGGCGGAGCTGGGGAGTATAAAAGGCACTCGAGAAGTCCAGCAACAGGATCCTCACAGTGCATGAAGAAAGTGGCGAGATCTATGCCTGATGTTTACACCAAACAGCAGCAGGAGTGTGAAAGCCAAAATGACGGTTCCACCTTGTGATGCAGCTTGTGTGGAAGAATGGCAGACATACTGTAGCAAAGTCCCCAGATGACACGATTGACAGTGTTTGGCTCCACATGCAAGACCTGATCTTGGCAACCATTGGGGAAATGCCAGGATGTTATTGTGTTACCATTCATTCAGTGTAAACACAATCCACTGGAATGTGAGTCAGTGTCATAGACATAACTCGTCATTTCCACATTGATGGTGGAAAACTACCACTTGTGTCCGCTCGTCAGTTGCTAGAAAAGCTTTTTGGAAAAGTATACCTCTTCTTGTCATTTTCAACTGCTTGCTTGAAAGTTAAACAGGTGAGTCACATGTTCGTGGAAGTTTTCAAGTTCTGTGGTTATTAGCCCTGCCACAAAACATATAAAATAAAAATAGAATACACAAACAGCTACTGCTAAGTTTGGATCCACACTACAACAGGTGAAGTAAAGACACAACAACTCCTCAAATCGGAATCAGAAGTCTCCAAAGTGCATCAAAATCCGATTATTTGCCCAAGGCATTCGTGTCAAACTCAATGCTCGGAGGCCATATTTGGCCAGCCATATCCTTTTAATAATGTATGTCAATACAGTACTTGGGCTTCACGGTGGCAGAGGGGTTAGTGCGTCTGCCTCACAATACGAAGTTCCTGCAGTCCTGGGTTCAAATCCAGGCTCAGAATCTTTCTGTGTGGAGTTTGCATGTTCTCCCCATGAATGCGTGGGTTCCCTCCGGGTACTCCGGCTTCCTCCCACTTCCAAAGACATGCACCAGGGGATAGGTTGATTGGCAACACTAAATTGGCCCTAGTGTGTGAATGTGTGTGTGAATGTTGTCTGTCTATCTGCGTTGGCCCTGCGATGAGGTGGCGACTTGTCCAGGGTGTACCCTGCCTTCCGCCCGATTGTAGCTGAGATAGGCGCCAGCGCCCCCCGCGACCCCGAAAGGGAATAAGCGGTAGGAAATGGATGGAATACAGTACTTCATTTGTTCTTGCTATATATATTCATTCTTTCAATAATCCTCCATTGTGGCACATAAACTACATTTCTAGGAATGGGGGACGAAGCTAAACATGTTATACACAGAAGAAGAGCAAGCGAGTAAATAACCTCGCCGCTAAACTAGCTGGAAAGAAGCCAAGAATTGCGTGCTTGGTAAACTTGACAAATTGTAGATTGAACCACCTCTCAGCAGAAATAAAGCAGATACACAGGCAATTCACAAGTAGATTAACAAGAGTCTGGAGAAAGGATTAATTGATGGTTCAATCCATAAAATGGTAGTATCAGTGTGGTTGATATTTGTGTTTTTTCCAAATCATTTTTGTTTTTGCTGTTGTGAAAAAAACTTAGGGAATAACTCCTTGAACACAGGAAAAAAACAATGACTTTAATGTGTAGATGATAATAGTTTTGTATTTTGTGTTGCTCAAACACATGTATGTAATACAAATTATAAGGGGCTTCTTTTGAATATTGTGTTGATACTCTTACATTGTTAATAGTACTCAGCACAAATAAATGTTAATACATGTAATCTCTATTGGTTGTTTTCATTAAGGAAGTGGTTCTCAACCTTTTTTTTGTCATCCCCCACTTTGGACAGGGGGGAGTTTTCAAGTCCCACCTGGCCCCACCTGCCCCCATCGCCTCAACAGAACGCTAATGCCAAGCGTAACATTTTCAAATTTATTGAGCATCAAGTAACATCAAGTTGTATCTATTCAAACTCAATAACATAAAATAACATCAAGTTCAATAATAAATAAAATAACTTGCATCAAGTTCAATAATAAATAAAACAAGTGTTATAACTTGCACCATGTATCAAGTTCAATAGTAAATCAAATAAAGTGTTATAACTTGCATCAAGTTCAATAATAAATCAAATAAAAGTGTTATAACTTGCATCAAGTTCAATAATAAATCAAATATAAGTGATATAGCTTGCATCAAGTTCAATAATAAATAAAATAACTTGCATCAAGTTCAATAATAAATCAAATAAAAATGCAACTTTGCAATCTTTGCACAAACAAAAAAGGAGGAGTTATGCATTTGGCAAGACAGGGCAAGTGAACATGAGTTTTACAGTACTCCAGCATTACTGGCTGCAATGAGCCTGTTTTGCACTGCACAGCTTTTCAAATCGGGGTTGCATGCTTGACACTGCCACTCTTAAGTCATGCTCAATGTTCAGCTGAGACCTGTAATTCGTTTTGAGTGAAACAACAGCTGAAAAGCCTATCTCACACAGATGCCAGATTTTTGTTTCTCTGCAGGCGCTGGCTCTGGCTCGACGACCTTTGAGGTGCGAGTCACAATTGTATCCATTTTGTGTAATTGTGGTCCACACATTAGCCTGCTACCCATCCGCACGGAAGTTTGTTCCGCTTAACCCCGCCTCCATTAGTTACTGTTGCTATGTCTGTCAAACTTTCGCTCCTACCTAGAAATTTAAAGCATACAGGAAAAATAAGTAATTTACATTTATTTCTATTGCAAATTTCACAGGCAGAGTCACAAAGTGATTTACAGTGTGTATAAAAAAATGAAAGCATAGTAAAAAAATAAATCTAAGAATATAATAAAAATAAAACAATTTAAGTGAAATTTCCTCCAGTTCCTCGCGCCCCACCTGTCATGTCTCTATTCCCCACCAATGGAGCGCGCCCCACACTTTGAAAAACGCTGCATTAAGGGATGATTGGTATTGGAATTGGCCGCATAAACCCCTGCTGGAAAACGTTTTTTGCAAAAGTATAGTGAATCTTTTGTGAAAATGTACTCCTGTTGAAAGAACCATTTACTCTAGAACAGGGGTGCCCACACTTTTTCTGCAGGTGAGCTACTTTTCAATTGACCAACTCGAGGGGATCCACCTCATTTATATATATCATTTATCCATCCATCTATCCATCATCTTCCGCTTATCCGAGGTCGGGTCGCGGGGGCAGCAGCCTAAGCAGGGAAGCCCAGACTTCCCTATCTCCAGCCACTTCGTCTAGCTCTTCCCGGGGGATCCCGAGGCGTTCCCAGGCCAGCCGGGAGACATAGTCTTTCCAACGTGTCCTGGGTCTTCCCCGTGGCCTCCTACCAGCTGGACGTGCCCTAAACACCTCCCTAGGGAGGCGTTCGGGTGGCATCCTGACCAGATGCCCGAACCACCTCATCTGGCTCCTCTCAATGTGGAGGAGCAGCGGCTTTACGTTGAGCTCCTCCCGGATGGCAGAGCTTCTCACCCTATCTCTAAGGGAGAGCCCCGCCACCCGGCGGAGGAAACTCATTTCGGCCGCTTGTACCCGTGATCTTATCTTTTCGGTCATGACCCAAAGCTCATGACCATAGGTGAGGATGGGAACGTAGATCGACCGGTAAATTGAGAGCTTTGCCTTCCGGCTCAGCTCCTTCTTCACCACAACGGATCGATACAACGTCCGCATTACTGAAGACGCCGCACCGATCCGCCTGTCGATCTCACGATCCACTCTTCCCCCACTCGTGAACAAGACTCCTAGGTACTTGAACTCCTCCACTTGGGGCAGGGTCTCCTCCCCAACCCGGAGATGGCACTCCACCCTTTTCCGGGCGGGAACCATGGACTCGGACTTGGAGGTGCTGATTCTCATTCCGGTCGCTTCACACTCGGCTGCGAACCGATCCAGTGAGAGCTGAAGATCCCGGCCAGATGAAGCCATCAGGACTACATCATCTGCAAAAAGCAGAGACCTAATCCCGTGGCCACCAAACCGGAACCCCTCAACGCCTTGACTGCGCCTAGAAATTCTGTCCATAAAAGTTATGAACAGAATCGGTGACAAAGGACAGCCTTGGCGGAGTCCAACCTTCACTGGAAACGTGTCCGACTTACTGCCAGCAATGCGGACCAAGCTCTGACACTGATCATACAGGGAGCGGACTGCCACAATAAGACATTCCGATACCCCATACTCTCTGAGCACTCCCCACAGGACTTCCCGAGGGACACGGTCGAATGCCTTCTCCAAGTCCACAAAGCACATGTAGACTGGTTGGGCAAACTCCCATGCACCCTCAAGAACCCTGCCGAGAGTATAGAGCTGGTCCACAGTTCCACGACCAGGACGAAAACCACACTGTTCCTCCTGAATCCGAGGTTCGACTATCCGGCGAAGCCTCCTCTCCAGTACACCTGAATAAACCTTACCGGGAAGGCTGAGGAGTGTGATCCCACGATAGTTGGAACACACCCTCCGGTCCCCCTTCTTAAAGAGAGGGACCACCACCCCGGTCTGCCAATCCAGAGGTACCGCCCCCGATGCCCACGCGATGCTGCAGAGTCTTGTCAACCAAGACAGCCCCACAGCATCCAGAGCCTTAAGGAACTCCGGGCGGATCTCATCCACCCCCGGGGCCTTGCCGCCGAGGAGCTTTTTAACTACCTCAGCGACCTCAGCCCCAGAAATAGGAGAGTCCACTACAGATTCCCCAGGCACCGCTTCCTCAAAGAAAGACGTGTTGGTGGGATTGAGGAGGTCTTCGAAGTATTCCCTCCACCGATCCACAACATCCGCAGTCGAAGTCAGCAGAACACCATCCGCACCATACACGGTGTTGATAGTGCACTGCTTCCCCTTCCTGAGGCGCCGTATGGTGGTCCAGAATCGCTTCGAAGCCGTCCGGAAGTCGTTTTCCATGGCTTCCCCGAACTCTTCCCATGCTAGCTCTTGGGACGTGGAACATATATCATTTATATGTATTTATTTATGAAAGAGACATTTTTGTAAACAAGTTAAATGTGTTTAATGATAATACAAGCATGTGTAACACATATAGATGTCTTTCTTTCACAAAGACAAGAATATAAGTTGGTGTATTACCTGATTCTGATGACTTGTATTGATTGGAATCAGACAGTAATGATGATAACGCCCACATTTTCAAATGGAGGAGAAAAAAAGTTGTCCTTTCTGTACAATACCACATGAAAGTGGTTGGTTTTTTGCCATCTAATTCATCCAGCTTCCATACACTTTACAAGGATAACATTGGCGGCAAATTCCGTAGCTTGCTTGATTGACATTCACGGCACCCGAGGGTCTTGTGAGATGACGCTGGCTGCTGCCAGTTCATTATTATGAAAAAATGACAGAGAGGAAGGCGAGAAACACTTTTTATTTCAACAGACTTTCGCGCCGTCCCTTCCGTCAAAACTCTAAAGGCCGACTGCACATTTCCTATCTTCACAATAAAAGCCCTGCTTCATGCTGCCTGCGCTAACAAAATAAGAGTCTCGGAAAGCTGGCGTGCACAAGTGATGTGCACGCCAGCTTTCTGAGAGATCGCTTGTGCACGCCAGTTTTCCGAGACTCTGTATTTAGTTAGCGCAGGCAGCATGAAGCAGGGCTTTTATTGTGAAGATGTGAAATGTGCAGTCGGCCTTTAGAGTTTTGACGGAAGGTACGGCGCGAGAGTCTGTTGAAATAAAAAGTGTTTCTTGCCTTCCTCTCGGTCATATTTTAATAATAATGATCTTGCAGCAGCCAGCGTCATCTCACAAGACCCTCCGGTACCGTGAATGTCATTTAAGTGACGTCTTGGTGAAGATTGATTATCACTAATTTTTAGGTCTATTTTTTTTAAAAGCCTGGCTCGAGATCGACTGACACACCCCCCGCGGTCGACTGGTAGCTCGCGATCGACGTAATGGGCACCCCTGCTCTAGAACAATTAGATTCGAGTTCAAAAGATGTATTTTAATTTACTGTTTAAGAATATCCCTGTGAGAAATTCATAGTCATTTTTTGACCCTGCCTCTTAAAAAAGTCTGGTTTGAGAATCATTGGGAACCGGAAACGAAATGAGGAACCGTAATTGTCCAAACTGAACCCTGACAAATCTATCCTAAAGGGGTATAGGTGGAGAAGGAGGTCCACTTGTCTCCAAGCGAAGTGAGTGGACCGTCACTGATACATTTTGCAATATTCATAGAGTTAAAAGTGAAGTGCTGGACAGAGCTCTTAAGGTGGAAAAACCATCACAGTGTCCTCAGGAGACAGAGTGTGTAGTAGTTTAGTGCAAACACATAAAGTACATATGAACCTTCCTTCTATGTCCGTTTGTCTCACCCTTTGTTCATCCGACAGTCCTTCATCCTTCTGACAACTGTTCTGTTGTGCGGGTGGCTGTCCCCGCTTCGAGCTGTCCCCTCAATTAGCGCTATCATCGCATTTCATCCTGCCGAGTAATAACCTTACACGCCTATTGTGGCCTGATGCAATTCTGTGCTGATTAATTGAAGTCTCCTCAGAGAATCCCAAGAATGGTGTAAATCTTTGTCTTTCTCCCTCGCTGACAGGAGAGCCATTATTTTGTTTTATAGATGGCTGTCACTAGCTTTCCTCCAGTCCGCCAGAAGGCCCGGCGTTGTTCTGGAGGGTTTGATTGTCCTGCCGTTATTGGTGGGTGTTGCTGACAGGCAGAGCAAAGGCCACCCTGGGATCGGTGGAGATGGGAGCTGAGTGATGGCTGAACTGTATTCCAATGAAAGGACCTCAGGAAGATTGGCTTGTTAGACAAAGATTGACAGGCTCGCAACCAACCTGACTCGTTGTTCTACAAATCGGTGGGAAATACGGAAAACTTGATAGGATGCAAGGCTTGAAGAGTTGCACCCTTTGGACACCTCAACTTCACCTACTAGGCTAGCCTAGCATGTTGCTGCTAAAATGTTATGCTAACGTTGCTAAAGTTTCTGTCTTGTTATTAGGGATGATTACCATTTGAATCGATACGTACCAATTCATCTAGAGATCGATACTACTAACCAATGTTAACTATTTTTGCTACCTTTTTGTGTGTTCAAATGTGAAATAACAAAAAAAAAAGAACATTTTCTGAATTAAACATTTAACACTTGACTGTGCTGTCCAGTTGATATCTTGTTTTCCTACCCCTTGTGTGTATCATTTGCAAGTACTGTGTTGTACCGTATTACATGGTAGACTTTGTAATTACAGTTGTTTATATTCTATAGTGTTGAGTTAGCCATTAAGTTCAATGTGCCAGTTTATTCTTTTGTTGATCCCAACAACGTGTTTTAACATTTTGGAAAAACTATTGTATCTATTACACACTGGCTTTTTGATTGTAACGTGCATCTTAGTTGTAGTTTTGATGACCAAATTCGGACGTGTTGAAATTGCCATATAAACTTGCTAATGCTAATCTTTTGCATCTCTCTAGAAAATCTAAAGTAAATTAGCATCAAGCTAGAACATTTTAAAAACTGGAGCGTTACTGAACCATTGTGAGCCTTTTTCTTGCTGTGTTAGTCTGGAAAATTGGAAGATCATCGAGAGACAAAGTCCACTCTCAGTGCTTGTTTTGTTTCTGGTTGGGCTTCAGTCGCTGTAAAATTTTGCATCCGGACGTGACGTCACGCCACGTACAACAAATGAATCAGAATATGGCACCATTTAATTTTACGTACCCGGTAGTATAGACAGACTTTGGTTAGTACTTATAAAAGTACAGAACTTGGTACCCAGCCCTCGATGTTGTATGTAATATATTAAATTAATGCAGGATAGCGCCTTGAGATGCAGCATCTTGTTTTCAAGGAGGTCCTAACACAAGTACAGGAAAACCTAAAACACAAAAACACATTGTTCTACCACTTCCACATCACAGCTATTCACACCATTGCAACTGATTACAATACAATGCGCAGACATATATTTTCACCCTTTTCACTTGATGGATGAGGACATGCTGACTGTCCAAAATCAAAGTATCATATTACAGGCATATCCTGGACAACTATTTGGGGAGCATAGTCAACAAGATCTGACACAGGGCAGGGGAAGCATGGAAGTTGAATGATAACTGTGTGTGTGCAAAACAATCGCCAGGGTTGTGTTGTGGTTTTTCTTGCTACAAATAGGAAAATTACGTAGTTATTCTGCAAGGTCTTTTCTATGAGTCAAGTCAAATCGGTGCCGTCGCAGACGCCCGCCAGTGGGTATTGACCGACGGAGAAGCTTAGAGAGTAGCAACCATAACTTACCTTATGGAAATCCTGAGTTATCGTTTTGCGAGCAGCCCGATGCGCTAAAAAAATAAAAATGCCAAGTCATTGTTAGTCTCACGCGACACCCTGTCCATGTGTTTATAGGCCTGTGCTGATAACACAATTTGCTCAATGATAAATTGACAGACAAATAATTGCGATATCATTGCCATTATTTTTGGAGACCAAATCAACCATTGGTGTAATGATAATACACAATAATAATAATAATGCATGTGTTAGAACAATTGTCTGTAAATTATCAAAAAACTTTCCACTCTGAGTTTCCAGTGAACAGATGAGAGCTGTCTTTGTTGCACCAAGCAACGTCTTGGAAGATTTCGCTGTGTACGTTTGGAATGAGACGGGAGGGGTTATCTATTGTCCTCAAAGACCTGCCAAAGCTGAATCCAGGACGAGCCCAAGCCCGAGGCATCTTCTTTTTTTATCTTCAATGTGACCGAAAACAATGACTGTTTACATACTCTCCATTTATGTTGTGATATGGGTTGTTGCGTAAACATTGAATATCTAAATAAAAGAGGAGACGTAAGCCTTTTTCGTCAGAGCGTGGTACATGACTGTACAGAGAGTACAGTGGCCATGTCTCTCCTCTGATCTGAGTATAAATTGTATTCTGTCTCTGTTTGATTCCTTGCCTGTTGTCTTGTTTAATATATGTCATCAGTGTTTGAACCTGACAGCATGTTTATCCTTTTATCTTCAGTAAACATGTATTTCTTGTAGAATTTAAAACTGTAACTTCAATTTATTTTTTCAAAATCTCAAAGTTAAATAAAACCAACAACAAAATTTTTCACATGACCAATAGCAATCAAATATGTTAAGCAAAGGGTAGTGGCCCTGCAATACACACAACCAAATCAATGAATAAAATGGCTAAATAGAATATTGACAAACAAAGTTGCTCTTCAATATTGAAAACATAGGCATAAGTAGAATTGTACATGACTTTGCTGACCATCAAGTTTTAAACAAAAGTGCAGAGTAACAAGTGTCACGGCGGGGTTTTTGCAGCTTACTGGGAGGTTTGTTCCCCCAGGATGCAAACGGCCTATTCCGGACACGGCGTGCAGGTAGAAACATATTTATTAATTTTCTCAAAACTCTAAGTACTACAAAAAAAATGGACAACAAGGCGAAGGCACACGACGCTGATCACACTTGGAACTAAACTAACACTTAGCATAAACTATGACAAGGAAAACTTACTAGCTGTGGCATGAACAAACAAAAAATTAGGTATACAAGGCATGAAGCGAACACTTGGCATCAACTTGGAACCAGACATGAACCGAACAATGACGCCAGGCCGATTGACTGGCTAAGGCAGGCTTCAATTGTGTCTTGATTAGAGCCAGGTGAGTGTACCGAACAGCAGCGGCAGGTGAAAATCATACGCAACCATGGCAACCAAAACAAACAAGAGTGCACAAAAAACAGGAACTAATGGAGTCAAACTAACAGAACATAACGAAAACATGACCGGACCACGGATCATGACAACAAGCACTTGAAATAAGACTTACCAATAGCATACTTGCCAACCTTGAGACCTCTGAATTCGGGAGATGAGACCGGGGGGTTTTGAGGTGTGGAAAAGTTAAGGCTGCAAGGGATTCTGGGTATTTGTTCTGTTGTGTTTATGTTGTGTTACAGTGTGGATGTTCTCCCAAAATTTGTTTGTCATTTTTGTTTGGTGTGGGTTCACAATGTGGCACATATTTGTAACAGTGATAAAGTTGTTTATACGGCCACCCACAGTGTGACCTGTATGGCTGTTGATCAAGTATGCCTTGCATTCACGTACGTGTGTCTGTAGAAGCTGCATGCAACATGTGATTTGGCCGGAACACTGTTTGTACGGGGGAAAAGCGGACACGATGACAGGTTGCAGAGGACGCTAAAGGCAGTGTCTTCATGGCACGCCCTCAATATTGTTGTTCAGGTGAAGATAGGGAGAAATTCGGGAGACTGTTGGCCCCGGGTGGTTTGCAGGAGAGACACTAAAATACGAGAGTTTCCCGGAAAAATCGGGAGGGTTGGCAAGTATGACTAATAGTCATATGACTTCAGCTGGGATAGGATCCAGCCACTCCCAAGAGGGACAAGTGGATTGAAAATGTATGCCAAAAAAAGACTTAAGTCTGGCAGGTTCCGAGCAAGGAACCACCAACATGACATGACATCATGACGAATAGTCAGTCAAACATTTCTAATGCTAGCTTTCTAAAAGTATGAAATGGCAGCATATCATTGTTCCTCACACAGCCGAATTGCTCACTTGTCAAACCAGTCGTATGGATGTCTGGTGGTAAAAAAAAAATGGTTCAAAACTCTGGCCTCTGGAGAGGCTACTTGATGTACTTAAGTCGCCAGCTCACTTCCAGAAGAGGTGTGAAAAAGTACTGCATTTTTCAGATTACAAAGCGCATCTAAAGTCCTTCCATTTTCTCAAAAAATGTGCCGTGTAACCCGGTGCATCTAATGTACAGATTAATTCTGGTTGTGCTTACCAACCTCAAAGCAGTTTTTTTGATAGGTTTGACTAGTAAATGGCTGTCACACATAAGAGATATGTGTGGACTGCAGGTTGACTCATGTTCAATTGACTGCAGCAGATTATTAATATAAGGGAAAAGTTTACCCAGAGTGCTTTGCGTCAGTCTGCCATTGTAGTCTGGCGATGTAGTCAATAAGATCCTTCTTTTTTTCTATCCTCTTGTTGTTATTCATTCATCCTCCACTGTTGCCTTTTCTAATATAAAGTAGAGTATACTTCTAATTTATAGCGGTCAGTAGACTCGCTATGGAAGCGCTAAAAACTAACGGTACAACAAAGATGACAGGGAGAAGATGCTGTCCAAGTGGAGGCACGTAAATTATACTTACCCACAAAACGGCACATCCTCAAGAGACAGTCAAAAAGCGACTTCAAGATGATGTGTAAAACATCATCTGTGCAAGATTTGGACCAAAGAATCACCATGACATGTTATGTAGACACAAGAAGGAAGTCGGTTACATATAAAAACAAAATAAAAACGCTTCAATGTGCTTTATAATCAGGTGCGCCTTTTGTATGAAATAAACCTAAATACACTTGCTCACCGGCATAGCGCCTTGTAATCCAGTGTGTCCTACAAATACTACAATATATGTAGGTAATACCTATGTTTATACACTCGCTTTGTAAATGTAACTCTCCATCCCCATGCAGTGGGAGTAGATTTTTTTATTCATCAGCACCCCAGCAGCTGTGACCTAGCGGAACTGGACAATTTTGCCATCCATCTACATAATTGCGCCCGATCTCATGCATCTCGAGACTGTCTGCACTGGAGTGTTCATAGGGTAAATTGTTTAGAATGTCTGCACTGGAGTGTTCATAGGGTCCTTTGAGACACTAGTGATTTAGGGCTATATAAGTAAACATTGATTGATTGATTGATAATGTGTTTAGGAAGCGCTTTGTTTCACCTCTTAAAGGGCCGGCTGGAGCTGCCACACTCAATCCATCGGCCAGTTTAATTGGAAATGGAATCCACTTGTGAACAAATGGTGCATTCCCTCCCCTCATCATCATAGTTTTTATAGCTGCTATTTCAAGAAGCCATGAAGTGTAACTGCCGACAAAACAAGAAGACAATAAACAAACACATTGGTTTCCTGGAAGCCAGCAGTGGCCCACTCAGTCACTCATGCAGCTTGATGTTTTAACACCTCCCCAAAGCACTCATGCAGCTTGATGGTTTCACACTACCCCAAAATACTCATGCAGCCTGACAGTTTAACTCCTCCCCAAAGCACTCATGCAGCTTGATGTTTTAACTCCTCCCCAAAGCACTCATACAGCTTGATGTTCTAACACCTCCCTAAAGCACTCATGCAGCTTGATGGTTTGACACCTCCTCAAAGCACTCATCTCAGGATTGGACTGGCAAAGCACAACTCCATCTCTTATTTATTCAGCCTCATTTGCAGTGTAAAGGCCCGCCGGTTGAGTGTGTGTGCTTGTGTGTGTGTGTGTGCGTGTGTGCGTGTGTGTGTGTGTGTGTGTGTGTGTGTGTGTGTGTGTGTGTGTGTGTGTGTGTGTGTGTGAGTGTGTGTGTGTGTGCTCGTGTGTGTGCGTGTTTTTCTACCGTGTGATAATACATTGGGAACTTGCTTGTTTGGCTTTAAACTATTTTATTTAGATTGAACTAATAATATATATTATGGTATGAAAAAGGATGGAACAATGCACGTTATGAATTTATGTAAATAGAGTTAATATGAATTCATGTAAATAGAGTTAATATGAATTCATGTAAATAGAGTTAAACTGCCAAATTGCTTCCATTACAAATCATGAACTGACTATACAGCCAATGCTGTACTTGACATTTTGAAAGGTTAATATTAGGCGGGATTTTTTTCTATCTACCCCACCTCTTGCCCAAAGTCAATTGGGATAGGCTCCAGTAAGCGCTACGACAAATGAGTGGATGTGTGGCTGTACATAAGTCTTGATGCAAACAAAGTTAGGGGCTTGCATGGCAGCTCCCGCCATCAGTGTATGAATGTGTGTGTGAATGTGAAACTTGTGTCAAAGCGCTTTGAGTACCTTAAAGGTAGAAAAGGATTATACAAGTATAACCCATTTGCCATTAACCATTTACTACCTATTCCCGCAGCAAGGCTTCAAACAGACTTCCTGCTGGTTTCCTATGCCTTCTGCTTATTCCTGCCCGTCCATGGTCTCACATCGCTCTTGATTTTGTTACAGGGTTCCCGGCATCCACAGGTAACACCACTGTTCTAACGATTGTCAACTGCTTTTCCAAGGCAGCACATGTTATCCCGCTCCCCAAGCTTCCATCCTCCGACGGCGGACATCCTCACACTGCACGTCGTCAAATAACACGGTATTCCCAGGGATATCGTATCTGACCGCGGCCCCCAGTTCACCTCCCCGGTATGGCAGGCCTTCTGCAAAGGGCTTGGGGCCTCGGCCAGTCTCACCTCTGGATACCGTCCGCAAAGCAAACAAGCAGACAGCAAGGACCGACCAGAGCTTGGAGACCATGCTGCGTTGTGTGGCTAACCGCCAGCCCACCTCTTGGAGCAAGTTCCATCTCTGGGTAGAGTAGGCTTATAACTCCATGAAAAGCTCCGCTACGGGTTGAGTGCTCCCTCGGCTATCAGCCACTTTTGTTTACGCAGCAGGATAGGTAGGCCATAATTCCCTCTACAAGGGCCCACATCAAGTGGTGTCAGAGGGTGTGGAGATCAGCCCAAGCGGCACTTGAAAAGGCTAACGAGGATGCCCTGCAGTGCCAACCGGCGTCACATCCCAGCTCCATCCTACCAGCCCGGACAACTGGTTATGTTGCGTGCCAAGGACCTCAGCTTCCACGTACCTTAAAAACTTGGCTCCGCGTTTTGTTGGACAATGCCCAGTTGTAACCATTGTCAACCCTGCATCTGTAAAGTTCGCTCGCCCACCCTAACCCTAACTCTAACCCTAACCCTGTGGTATATGTTTCTCAAATAAAGCCGGTGGCGGAGAGCCCTCTGTCTCTCTCTACCACTGCCCCCCCGCCTCGTTTCCTAGGATACTGGGGAATGGTGACCTTGTGTGGACGGTCAAAGAGATCCTCAGGGTGCGTCGGCAGGGTAGGGTGTAGTTATACCTGGTTAACTGGGAGGCGTATGGACCGGAAGACAGATCTTGGGTGGCAACTTCCTACCTTGCCGACTCCTCCCATTTAGAGGACTTTTATCAGGCCAACCCCGAAGCTCCCCGCCGCTCAGGAGCCTCGCCTGAGGAGGGGGGTATTGTCCCGGCGCACGTGCAATTCCTCATGCCTTTTGCAGCGAGCGCAACCGGCAGCTCCACTAAGAGCGCGCTAGGACACGTCCGGCTAGCTCTGCCCGCATCGTGGACACGGACCTGCACGGCAGCAGGCAATCATCAATAAGCGCACGTGGGTCTGATGAGGGCAGTTAGCATAAAGACTAGCGGACCCATACTAGTTCACTCTTTGTAAAAAGCATCCCGTATCTGGCTTCCCTCCTCATACCTGCTCTCTCTGTTCTTTCCCTCTGCCAGTGTCTCATGTCCTCTGAGTTCCCCGTAGTGTTCCCTCAGTATCCTGTAATCGAGCTGTGCGCCTCGACTTCCCACCAAACTTTGGACTGCTTCCCTCTACTCTCGACTCCCGCTTGGACATGGACATTTTCGCCTCTCTCCAGCCCCCGACCTTTCCCTATCCCACGGACGGTTTTCTTGCCTTGCCCCTCTGGACTGTTGAAAGATTCATTCAACACGCACATACAACAACCTCTGGTAGCATTCACATTGCTAATACTTCACATTGTCTTGCACCATTCGCTTGGAGTAGCATACACACCCCAACATACAATCAGGTTCAATAAAACAACTGAATTGATCCCTGTCGTTGTGTCGTATGATTGTTTTTTCTAAAACACTTCAATTGTAACATGTAATGATGGGTCTTTGGTCAACATTTTGCATAAATGCTGCTGTAAAGACCTATCTATAAGACACTTTTTGTCCATCACCTAAAAAAGGTTTGTTTTGAGAGGCGGGGTTGTTAGAGGCAAATTAACCCCGCCGTACCGCCTCTCTTCTCACTAACTCGCCTTTCGTTCCTGCCCCAGGCAGCCTTGTTTTGTTTCTTCTGCTAAGACCGTATGGAACTATACAACCTATTCCGTTGTCTATGGAATATAGACAACAGTAATCACCACCAGCCATCTAATTTTTACTTGACAATGCAACATCCCAGATGATTTAGCACCAACAGCAGCTCACCGTGGTTTGTTGTCGGCTCAAGGAGGAGACGATGTGGAAGACGGAAAGTTAGAAAGCCCAGCTGCAAATCTGGTACTTTATGCTGGCTGAGGTTGAACTTCTACCTTGTATTTCTCTCTCCAATGCAAGACCCTGGACATATATATGTGTATATTAACAATGCATTGCCTTTCTATCTTGTATGTATATATATTACCTTCACTAAACTGCTGCTTCAATCTCTTGTGATAAATAGAGGCTCAAGCCGGCTATTGAGTAAGCTACAGCGCTAATGCAATTACAAAGTTATATAATTAACTGGTCCATTGCCAAACACAACAGGCGCTGATCCAATTAAAAGTAGTTATTAAGAAAATCATTCTTTATTTTGCTGGAGTACAGTGACTCTGTTGTCTTACATTAGAAGGCTAAGCTTGCTACACAACAACTAACTTCAGCTAACATTGCATATGAATCATTCACACATTTCTAACCTGCTGATATTACTTTTGGTTTCATTGTCTCTTCCATTGCATTGAATAGTAGTCACTAAGCCCGCCAAAGCAGTTTATTGAAAAATGCATCTTCTTATGAAGATCTGTGTGAAGCAGGACTCTTCTTTGCACACACTCAGAGCGACTTCTTCACAGATGAAGGCACATTGCCACAACTCATAAAAGTTAAATTAAGGCACTTTTCCTTCAGATGAGGCTGAAAGTTAGTGTAGTGACGTGTTTAAGCAAACCAACACCAATAATGTAAATTATTCAATGTATATACTCTGATGATTAACCTGTGTGATGACTGCATTATGCTGATAGTATATATTTGTACCATGAATTCATTAACGTGGACCAAGACTTAAACAAGTTGAAAAATTTATTCGGGTGTTACCATTTAGTGGTCAATTGTGCGGAATATGTACTGAGCTGTGCAATCTACTAATAAAAGTTTTAATCAATCAATCAAAAAGCATTTCCTGTGTTATGTTTCAGCGTGGACATGTTGTCGTAGCACAGCCCATTTTGCATCAATTAAAAATTGCTAACTCACGCAATAATGTTTGGGTAAATGTCTGCCATATATGGAGAGTGTCAACCTCGCACTTGAACAAAACGTCACACTTGGGGCACATTTCCAAACGGCTCATTTAGAGGATGTACAAACGTTTGTATGAAGGAAGGAAAGATTGTTTTATAAATATGTCCACAATGCCTCCACCATTTAATTTCAAATTCCAGGGACTCACGCAGATCCAAAATACACCTAAGCAGGCAGCTATAGTTAAGAAAAGTAGATTTTTTTTCAAAATAGGTCCCCTCTAAGTCACTCCGCTGCCACAAGTTGCAATAAGTTTCATTTTCTGGTTCGATTGTTATCATCCCACTTTTCTTCTTTGCAATGGTTAGTGTCTTTTTGTGGAGACATGAATCCAAAATGCCAAAGAAGAAACTCAAATGTTGTGGAACCAAGCCTTTAGCAGCTCGCCAAGCTGAGATGGAATTTAAAAATTAGATGGCTGGTGGTGATTACTGTTGTCTATATTCCATAGACAACGGTCTAGATGGTAAATGGTAAATGGGTTCTACTTGTATAGCGCTTTTCTACCCCTTTTTAAGGAGCCCAAACGCTACTGCATTTTCAAAGTATATTTGAGGTGAAAGGTCAGATTGGGAGGCTCTTTGTTATGATCTGCTGCCCAGATCATATTATGTTGAGGTTTTGAATCTTTTTTGTATTATGTTCTGCTGATGTTTGACTTACTTCCTAGTTTCACTTCCTTGTTTGTTCTGTCACCATAGTTACTTATTAGTTTCACCTGCGACTTGTTTTTTCGGACGCGCACCTGTGTTGTAATTACTTTCGTTATTTAAGCCTGCCCTCTCCCGTCAGTCGGCCTGGGTCCATTGCACTTTTGAATCCGAATCCAATCCCACGTCTTGGAAAACAATTGACTTCTCCTTACTTGCTGTTCTGGCTGGCCTTGGTGGCACTCAGTCTACCACGTGAGCCACAATCACACATTTCATGTGTGCTGTGGGATTCATTTCTCCTGGGCTTTGCACTCGCATGCCAGAAAATAAAAAGGAGGCAGGGCTGGGAAAGCAGCTCATGTTCACGTTCCTCTCCTATTTTGAGGTGCCTCTCAGAACCACTTGGAGGTGGCCTTACATGCCAATTGATGATTGTTTATTCCCTGCGCCCAATGAATGGACTTCTTAGATTGCCCTTTCTCTATCCAATCAGCAGCAATTTGTTGACAAATTCTAGCTGCATGCTACTTTTATTTAATAAAGTTATCCTTGATGTATGAGCCTGTTTTCTCATCTAGGCAGCTGACTGTCAGACAATTAGAATTTGATTAGAACCTTGATGACTAATCAGTCGTGAAGGGAAGGGGGTAAAACAAGATCGACAAAAGTATTGGGACATGTGCTCTGGTAGCTTGAAAGTTTCAAGTGTGGTTCATTCTGTCTGTTTTTGACAGGGTTATGAGCCAGGTTCTTCCACACCACACTCATCCCACTATAAAGGCTCTAAATGTACGCCATGAAGAGTATGACGTATCGTATTAGGACACATTAGGTACACATAGACGCTCTAATGCCTTTCAGAAAGGGTGTTTTTACAAAAAAAATATGTTTGTTGCCTCAGCACATACAGTACACAATGTTGACACCTATAGTTCTATTTTGATAAACAATCATACATGAATCTTTCAGCACACAAACAAATGTTGACATCCATAGTTATATTTTGATAAACAATCATAAATTAATCTTTTAGCACTTAAACAATGTTAACATCTATAGTTATATTTTGATTTAAAAAAATCATCAATGAATATTTTACCACATACACAATGTTGATAAATATAGTTACATTTTGATAAACAATCATACATGAATCTTTCAGCACATAAACAATGTTGACATCTATACTTACATAGATGTCATAATTTATTTTTTTATAAATAATCATTATCTAATCTTTCAGCACATACAGAATGTTGACATCTATAGTTATACTTTGATAAACAATCATATATGGATCAAATCAAATCAAATCAACTTTATGTATACAGCACATTTAAAATTTACCACCGGGGTAGCCAAAGTGCTGTACAGTACAATGGGCAGGTTAAAAACAAGAACCGAGCAAACACAACACAACACTAACAGAACATGATAAAAAATAAATAAATAAAACATAAAAACAGGTTCACAGCAGGTATCTTTCAGCACATACACAATGTTGAAATCTATAGTTATATTTTCATAAACCATAATAAATTAATATTTAAGCACATACACAATGTTTACAGCTATAGTTATATAGATGTCATCATTTATATTTTGATAAACAATCATAAATGAGTCTTTCAGCTTTGATTGATTGATTGAAACTTTTACTAGTAGATTGCAAAGAAAGAGAATATATATATATATATATATATATATATATATATATATATATATATATATATATATATATATATATATATATATATATATACAGTATATATATATGAAACAGTTCAGTTTACATAATACAGTACATATTCCGTACAATTGACCACTAAATGGTAATACTCCACCCAATATGTTTTTCAACTTAAGTCGGGGTCCACGTTAATCAGCATAATACAGTCATCAAGTCAACAAGTATATACATTTCATTATTCACAATCCGGGGAGGTGGGATGTGGTGGGCAGAAGATGTTCGTCTAGGGTTGTAGTTGCCTGGAGGTGTTCTTTTAGTGAGGTTTTATAGGAGGATAGAGATGCACTTTCTTTTACACCTTTTGGGAGTGCATTCCATAATGATGTGGCATAGAAGGAGAATGAGTTAAGACCTTTGTTAGATCAAAATCTGTGTTTAACAAGCTTTGTGGAGCTCCCACTGGTGTTGTGGTTATGGCGGTCATTTACGTTCTGGAAGTAATTTAACATATACTTCGGTATCAGGGAGGTGTAGCGCATTTTATAGACTAGGCTCAGTGCAAGTTGTTTTACTCTGTCCTCCACCCTGAGCCAGCTCACTTTGGAGAAGTGAGTAGGAGTGAGGTGTGATCTGGGGTGGAGGTCTAGAAGTAACCTGACTAGCTTGTTTTGGGATATCTGGAGTCTTTATTTGAGGGTTTTAGAGGTGCCGGTGTACCAGGAGGTGTATGTGTTGTCAAAAAGGGTTGAATAAGAGTTCCCGCTAGAATCTTCATGGTGCTTTTTTTGACCAAAGAGGAGATTCACACAGTCCAACCTGACCACCCAACTTTAAAGGGACAGTAACATAACAACCATTAATAGCCTTTATTCACACAGTCCCACCTGACCACCCAACCTTAAAGGGACAGTAACAAAACCGTGAGGGTTCTCCTGAGTCCGATAGATCTTCCGTGAGCCCGGTAGACAGTGTAAATACAGTCTTTTTATTTTGACACAACAGTCTGTTTTGCTTTTTTTTTTAGCAGTCTGCTTCAGGGGTACATCTCTCGCTCTCTCTCTAGCTCCCAACTCCAACCCTGTGTCTTTTTACGGCTGCTGCTAATAAAGGTGACAGGTGATTAGGTAACAAGGCCCACCTAGGCCATCTACTCACCTGTCGCTGCCTTCGAGGCCAGTCCTTGTACACCCCGCTCCGCAGCAGGCCCGCAGGCCACGCCACCTCCACACACACAGTCCCACCTGACAACCCAACCTTAAAGGGACAGTAACATAACAACTTTTCTTCACACAGTGCCACCTGACCAACCACACTTAACGGGAAAGTAACATGACAAACGTTTATTGACACAGTCCCACCTAACGACCCAACCTTAAAGGTACAGTAACCTAGCACACACACATATGTTATGGATACTCTACATTGGCTGAATGTAACAGAAGTCATACATCTCGTACAACCTCGTGAAGTTAAAGAAACAAACACTTGCATCGCTACGTTAGCTACACTGCTAACATTACAGTCACAACATTTAGCAAAGTTAGCCTTTTTGCTGCATGAAATGTAAATGATCAAACATACATCTTTGGTCGACTGAGGGAAAATTGATAGAAATGTAAGCTTCACTTTAAGGCACGAAGCCTACTCTTTTACAAGGGTGACCTGTGTGAAGTAGTTTTAGCTAGCTGGGCATCATCTCCATGAAGAAGGAAGTGGCCCTGGTCCTTCTACAGCAAGGAGCCATTTGCAGCAGGATTGTAACGCCAGTGTGATCAGCCGAGCGTGTCTCCTAAATCCCTGGATGAACGGAGCCACCATTTCCATAAAGTGATGGAATCGTTTGTACCTCCAAATCCTCTGCAATCCTGCAGGACAGCTGCAAGAAATGTTTCTCTCCGTGTTACGTGCTGGGAAATTGAAAGAGATGAGGATCACACGGCTCAGCAGGAGCTGCCGTCTAATTGGTCCAAACTCCGAGCTTGGAAAGGTGTTGGTGCGCCAAATGAAGGCTGCAACGTATGGTGCAGATGATACCTTTGGCCACCATGTCAGACACACAAGGACTACAAGAACCATGTATGTAACATGGTACAGGTGTTAATTTGGCCACCATGTCAGACACACAAGGACTACAAGAACCATGTATGTAACATGGTACAGGTGTTAGTTTGGGCACCATGTCAGACACAAGGACTACAAGAACAACCATGTATGTAACATGGTACAGATGTCAGTGTGGACACCATGTTAGATACACAAGGACAAGAAGCAAACATGTGGAAAGAATATTTCACTTCATCTTCTCCCTGCAGACCACAACCATGTACAAACCCCATTTCCATATGAGTTGGAAAATTGTGTTGGATGTGAATATAAACGTAATACAATGATTTGCAAATCCTTTTCAACCCATATTCAATTGAATGCACTACACAGACAAGATATTTAATGTTCAAACTCATAAAC